>NW_021319302.1:277976-341721 GCF_001605985.2 Dendrobium catenatum | reverse complement strand
ATTTTTAAAATAATAAAAAAATTATTTTTAAAATAATAAAAAATTATTTTTAAAATAATAAAAAAATTATTCTAAATAAAATATTATTTTTACCTGCCAAATTAATAAAAATTTTGATATTGTCCCATCCCATGAAAATGGCGAAAGCAGTCGTTGCCTCTTTTATCCTTTAAAATATAAACTTACAGAACAAGCTGTCAAGCAGAGTAAGCATTTTATCGTGATATTTTTTTAGCGGCCGTTTCTGCAGTTGAAAATCTCGTCGTTAGTACAAAGCATTAAAAAACATTATATCGTGATATTTTAGCGGCAGTTTTGTAGCCGAAAATATCGTCGTTGAAAACGAGAAGAACAAATAAAGCTCAAGGGCCCAACCGGGTTCGAACCGGTGACCTATTGATCTGCAGTCAATTGCTCTACCACTGAGCTATGGACCCGCTTGTTAATTTTTAGATGAACAGTTTCTATATAATAAGTTAATTAGCCTAAAATTAATGTCTTTCCGCTTTCTCCATTTCATTTTTCTTACAAAATGTGATAATTATTATCCATTATTAGTGCTGCAAGCGAACCAAACGTTCCACGAGCTACTCGTTGTTCGGTTCGATTAAAGCTCGTTTGAGATCATTTAATTAACTAAACAAACAAACTTGAATAATATTTTAAATACTCGATTCTTAAATAAACAAACTTGAACACTAATGTGTTCGGCTCATTATGTTCGCGAACAACATCATTTGAAGTTCGTGAACAAGCTCGACATTAAGCTCGATAAGAAGCTAGATAAAAGCCCGATTCGTGTTCGATTTTGAACTCTAGAATAAGCTCGATGAAAATAATTAATATTTGACTATAGAATTAATAAATATAAATAATCATTACCTTTGTTATATAGACAATTGCTTTTATTATAAATGTGTTTGTTCATTGATATGTTCATGAACATGTTTGTTTGATAGTTAAAAAAATTAGTTAAATATGTTCGCGAACAAGCTCGATAAACACTAAACGAACGAACATGAACTGAACATGAATCGAACATGAACACTCCTTAATTTAAATGAACCAAACATGAACACAAATGTTAAAGCTCGAACAAACATGAACCAAACATGAACAAGCTGATATTAAATGAACACAAACATGAACACTCACATACTCGGTTCGGCTCGATTCATTTGCAGCCCTATCCATTATTCTATTTCTCATTCAAACTCGAATAATATGTCAAGAAATGTGTTCATAATTTTTCATTTTACAACTGTTGCGTCCTGGAGTATTTGCGGTAGTAGAAAAATAAATAGTTTAACGTCTTAGCATTGTACGAAGATCTAGCACACCATCAGATAGGAGAGAGTGTGTAACATTCATAATAGACGTTATAGTTTTTACATGGAAAACCCCTAAAAATGAGGAAAAACTATGGGGTCTGACCCAGTTTGAATGAATCCACTAGTATTTGCAGTCGATTACAAATGAAGCCCTTCCTTGGGAGAAGGCCTTAGCTTGATGATACAAATGTACATCATATAGAGTGCATTACATGGTGGGAGTTATAATATAGACATGTTTGATTGGTCGGCACGACCATAGTCGATAGGATGGAGACCAGAAAGATCATTGTCTGGTGATGGAGGTTGGAAGGACCGTAGTCGGTAGGAGACCAGGGTCAGAAAGATCGTTGTCAAGTGATGGAGGTCGGATGGACCATAGTAGGTGACGGAGGTCAGAAAGACCGTAGTCGGCAGGAGACCAGGGTTAGAAATATTGTTGCCAGGTCATGTAGGTCGGCAGTATTCTAGGAGAACTCTGGGCATCAAGTGGTGGCCTGGTGGAGCTCAAGGCCGCAAGTAGTGATCCGGCGGAAGTCTGGGCCTCAGGTGATGTTCTGGTGGAGTACATGGCCTCAAGTGGTGGTCCAGCAGAAGTCCGGGCCTCAGATGATGTTCTGGTGGAGCACAGGGCCTCAAGTGATGGCTCGGCGGAAGTTCGAGCCTTAGGTGGTGGCCTGGTGAAGCACAGGGCCTCAAGTGGTGGTCCGGTGGAAGTCTAGGCCTCAGGTGGTGGTCCGGCGGAGTTCTGGCCTCAAGTGGTGGCTTGGTGGAGCATAGGGCCTTAAGCAGTGGTCTGGTGGAAGTCCAGGCCTTTGGTCATAGTCCAGTAGAAGTCTGAATGTCAGGTGGTGCCCTGGTAGAACTTGGGGCCTCAAGTGGTGGCCCAACATAAGTTCAAGCCTCAGGTGATGGCTTGGTGGAGCACAGTACCTCAAGTAGTGGTCCGATGGAGCAACTACATTAGGCGGTGGTCCGGCGGAGGTGATGGCCTCAAGTGGTGGTCCGGCGGTGGTCCAGCAGAGGTGAGGGCCTCAAGTGGTGGTCCGGCGGTGGTCCAGCAGAGGTGAAGGCCTCAAGTGGTGGTCCAGCGGAGCAACGGCGTCAAGCGGTGGTCTGGCGGAGGTGAGGACTTCAAGTGGTGGTCCGACGGAGCAACGGCGTCAGACGATGGTACGACGGAGCAAAGGCGTCAGGCGATGGTCCGGCGGAGCAACGGAGTCTGGCGGTGGTCTGGTGGAGGTAAGGGCCTCATGTGGTGGTCCGGGGAAGCAACGGCATCAGGCGGTGGTTCGGCGAAGGCGAGGGCCTTAGGTGGTGGTCCGGCGAAGCTCCAGCGGTGGTCCGGCGAAACTCCAGCGAAGGTTGAGGAGGAGCTTCTTCCTTCTCTTCCTTCTCTTCCTTCTCTTCTCTTCTTGCTTGGATCATTTTTCAAGAGAAATGAGGGGTCTATTTATAGGATTTTGGAGTGGCATGACCCGTAAATAGGTGAGAGATCAAGGGTAAATGGGGAGTGGTTGGATTGACGGCCGATATTGAATCCTTTGATCATGGACCATTCGTGAAGCATTTGGAGGCCTTAATGATTTTGAAATTTAGTGATCTTAAGCTCGTTGGATTCGTCTCGTCGAGCTGCTCGATTTGACTATAAGCTCGTCATATTTGGAAACCATTTGGTAACTTAAATTGTGGTTTGAACATTCCAACAGTGCTTCGGGTCCTTGATTTGGATCCATTTGGGCTAGGATTGGGTTGAATTTGGTGTCGCTGGGTTCGTATTTCCGAGACGCTCAGTTCGATTGTAATTTACTGAAATCGGAGTTGAGATGGTTTCTGAATTAATTTTTGAAGTTTCCAACTTGATTTTGCATCGAGATTCGTGCCCAATCAAGATAATTTTTTTGATGACGTATCAACAACATTTATAATTTTTTTACTACAATAAAATCTTAATGCGCAGAATTTTAGCTAATTTTGTTCAGTTCATATCTTCATGTTAAATAATAAAATTTCATATGCAAAAAATTTTCTATTCAACTCTTCATTATAGATATAGAGCAAATGTTACTTACAACAATCATAATATTTTTGTAACAAAAATAAGGGATGAAAAGTCATGAAACAACCCCTCCCTCTCTCTCTCTCTCTCTCTCTCTCTCTCTCTCCTCTAGGCTAGGGGGTTGTTGAATGATGAGAACATATATACATTCAGTGACTAGTGTGACGGCGCTACAAACCATAACGCTGCATGATGAAATCAGGGTTATTGTAGAACAGAGCGTCGCTGCACTAGCCAGTGCAATATATTTTCAAACAAATTCATTTTATGAAATTTTGAATTATTACGATGGGAGAGGCTACACCTAGAAAATATAATAAATAGTACATTAACAAATAATAATAAATAGTATATTATTTTACTATTACGAACATGTCAATAGGCCTCTACAGCTTTGCTATCGTTGCTTTGTAAACGAGAACGCAGCCTGCCCTTTTATAGCCGGAAGTTCAACAATTTCCGTCATCAATGATCAGCTCCCAACCACTCATATTCAGCTACCAGCATAAATTTCACCATCGTTTCAACTACTTTCGCGGATAAATCGGATCTTGCCCCCGCTAAAAAACAAAATCCTCTCAGTTTTCGGGTCACTGCAAGCGGGATGGATGAATTCCCTAAGAAATACGCCAAGCCAAAATGCGCAATCTACATAATGCGCTTTTTCGAAAAGCGCATTCTATATAATGCGCTATTTCGTACAGCGCTTAATGAAAAGCGCATTCTTTGAATGCGCTTAACTGTACGGCGTATTGGCTGCTTATCAAATTTTCTCTTCGCGCTCCTACTGCTAAATTCCACACGAAAAATGCTCCTTCTGAAAATTTGGCCTATATACATTCAGTAACTAGTGTGACGGCACTACAAACCATAACGCTGCATGATGAAATCAGGGTTATTGTAGAGCAGAGCGTCGCTGCACTAGCCAGTAGCCAGTGCAACATATTTTCAAATAAATTCATTTTATATGAAATTTTGAATTATTACAATGGGAGAGGCTACACCTAGAAAATATAATAAATAGTACATTAAACAAATAATAATAAATAGTATATTATTTTACTATTATGAACATGTCAATAGGCCTGCGCCGTTCCACTCGAGGAGAAATTATTATGTGCGGAATTCAAATGTATTTGAAGACGAATCTGAACATGCCACATCATCGGAGCCTAATCCATCTGGTGATGCGGCATATCCAATTTCGCCTCTAAATACATTCGAATTCGGCACTATTAAATAATTTCTCCCACACGAGAGCGATAGCACGGGATCCGCGGCGCAACTCCGTCGCCCGTTACCAATTCCTGACGTGAGACCCCTCTACACAAAATTCTTTCCAACAAACCACATGCCACTCATTCCAGCTGTAGCCGCTCATGTAGCCCAATCCCCTCTTCTTCCTAGCCTTCCTGGCTGGCTTCCACGTAGCCATTCGAGATCCGCTGTACCGCGGTACAAGCTAAGCTGCACCGTCGGACGATTCTGACGCCACGTGGGCGGATGATGTTGAGCCAAGCACAGTAGGATGCAGGAACCCTTTCATAAGGTCTTGAAGTTATCTTCTCCCTTTATTCGCGAATGAAAGCACAGCGCGCCGCCAGAGTCGCTCTTTCGCCGGAAGGAGATCAAGCTTCATTCGCTGGCTGAGGGAAACCAGAAAGAGATGGAAAGGTGGCTATTTTCTCATAAAATGACTGTATGATTTTCCTTTCCGATGTCGCGCACGGAAGCACCAGTTACGAATCTGGCGAGAAGGCAGCCTTTGATCTTAAAGGAGCCGGCGAGGCCGAGTAAACGTGTAGCAGAGGTCGCCGGCGGCACCACGGCTGAGTGCGCGGCGGTGGTCTGTTGCTGTCCGTGTGGCCTCGTGAACCTCCTCGTTCTCACCATCGTGAAGCTTCCGGCATGTCTTTGCCGCCGTGCGCTGCGGAAGAGGAAGAAGCGCCGCGCCGCTCGGAAAAAGAAGGCGGAATCCGAAGCCTCCGGCGCTGATATCACCTCCGCCTCGCCTGCAGCGGTGGTACATGGGATTCCATTGCCCGCGAAGGGGATTCTGTTGCCCTCGAAGTCGCCTGCGGCGGAGGTCTCAGAGCTGGAGAAGGAGATGTGGCCCCACTTGTTCGGCAATGGCTTCTGGCGCAGTCCATCACAGAGAGAGTAAAGTTCAAGTTTATCCCATTGACCGATCGACTCCGCCATTAATGGGAGAAGAAGGAAAGGAGATAAAGCGGATGGTTTTTTTCAAATTCTAATCTTTTCTCGATGAAGAAACTTACTATTCTCTTCGTGAAGGGATCATAAATCTGAGTTGTTGAGCCAAAATTTCCATTTTTATTGGGCTTAAGTTATGGGGTTGTCGATTATAGGAGAAGAGGATCGCATCTGCGTGTTCTTGGATTGATGGAATGGAATGAACTTTGTTGATTTCATGCATGTAGATTGACTTAGTAGTATTTATTTTTGTATAATATGATGTACTTTCTCATTGAACGAGAATAGGGCTGTTGTCCTTATGAGCTTTTCCACTGTGTCCTGCTTTGATGGGATGTGGTGGGTCCTCCTCTGCGTCATGGCTGGTCAGTTGTCACACATTTGGAATAATATTAGAGGTTTATTTATACTCACAAAATAATATTAAAGGTTTGCTTCATAAAAAAACAAAGTAAAATCGACAATTTATCATTATTATTTTATGTTATTCATTGGATTTAAAACTCTTCTGTGATGAGTGATCTCCCCTTAGTGGAGATACTTCGGATAATGGTTTGCATGGATTAGGGGTGTCAATATTGTGCATGACTAAAAAATTTGACTTGAATTCGTACGAAAATTTCGAGTTTGGGTCAATCTAAATCCGAACCGGGTCAGGTTCGGGTTAGAGATTTCAACCTGTTTGTAATCGTGTTAGGGTTGACCCGGAAACAACCCGGTTTGACTCGGGTTCTCGTCATTCACGTCTGCGTCCATCCCTCGCGTCATCCGTTATGTCCGAATTTCGAGTCTGTCGTGATGTCGTGTCTGCGGTTTGCCGTCCGCGTCAAGCCGATCAAGGCTTAAGCCCATAGGCATTCCAGAATGTTTCCCGCGCAAGGATCCGCTGTCAATGATCGTGGCCTTCCCACGCCCGCAAACGGAGTCACCGCGTCAAGCTAGCTATCTTCGCGCGCAAAGGTCCGCCAGCAGTTGTGTCCGCCGCTGGTCCGTTCGCCAGCTATCTTCTCACGCTTCTTTAGCCAAATCGCACAAATCTGTGTCGGGTTGGGTTGACCCAAACCCAAGGTGGGTTGGGTTTGGGTCCCAAAAATTGACTCGTTTGCAAAAACGGATTGGGTTTGGGTTGACCCGATTAGTGTCAGGTCAGTTTCGGATTCGACCCGAATCCGACCCGTGACCCAAAATTGACACCCCTAGCATGGATGAATTAAATAGTATAGCTTATTTATTTATTTTTTTGAATGAGTTAAGGGTAGGCTGTTAAAATATGGTGATGGTTGGATTCAGGTTCAATTCAGAACTGATCAGGCACTAATTGACCCCACCCGTTTTCATAAATGGGTCAAATATTTCAACCCAGATCTGACTCGTGCGACCCGAACTTGCCCGCGTGGATTACCGGGTTGACCAAAACCGACCCATTTTTATGTTCTCATTTAGCCGCTGAATAGTACTGGTAGCTGCACGGTAACACCTACATCGGTACCTCAGCCACTCGACAACGTGGCTGCGACAGCAACTGGACTTGACACTACACAAGACTCAACGCGGGCATACTCGACGTGACACACAACTCGATGAGAGTGCGGCAGACGTGGGCAAACTCGACAGCGCTGACATATGCGAGACTCGACCCGGTCACTTGACGTGTTCAGGTTCAATTTGTGCGGGCAAATGACACGGTCATGTTCAATATGTTGGGTCATTCCAGGTAATTCCCGGGTTTTCGGGTCGCCCCAAGCATGACCCGGTTTTTGAACCGGGTCGATTTGTTGAACTCGAACTCAGCCAGTTTCACAAAAAGGTTGACACTAACCCGAATTTTTTGGGTCGGGTACGAGTCAGGTTTTCGGGTCATATCAAATATTAACACCTCTAGGTAATGGTGTTTCATTAAATGATTGACTTGAATTTATGAACTTAATAACCACCTCTTTACTTCTTGGATCTTGAATCATTTCATAATTAAATAATTCTTGGCTAGATACATTTAAATTATCAATAGAATAGTTGTGAAGTATTTGATCAAATTCTAATAGAAAAGTGCTATTTGGATGGAGAAAAAGTTTATGTTCTACATATGGCTGCAAATGAATTGAACGTTCAATAAGTTATTCGTAGTTCGACTCGATCATAGCTCGTTGGTGATTGTTTGATTAAGTAGTTAAGCAAGTTTGAATATTTTTCTATTGTTATGAAGCTCGATAAGAAACTCTTAAATATGCTCGTGGTAAAACTCAATTAATGTTTGATATAAATATCAGTTTATCTCACTATAGAAGTGATGAATAATCTCACAATTGCAATCTCTATGTCATTTTATTGTGACAATATGGGTGCTAAGATTCAATTCGATATTGCTTTCACTTTAATTGAAATAAAATATTACTCTCTTTATTCCCTTGTGGTATTCACACATTTATGTTTGTTTCCAATCAAAATATGCTTGTTTATGTTTGTTTCCAAGGCTCATTAAGAAGCTCATTCATTAATATTATCATTTATGAGCTCGAGAAGATACCGGTCCATGCCATTTAAAGATATGAGAGAGCTTGATAAGCTACTCATTTAAGGCTCGTTTGTCAATAGCTCGGCTTGTTCGTTAATAGCTTGATAAGGTTTGTTTATTAGTAGCTAAATAAGGCTTGTTCATTACTAGCTCGATATGGCTCGTTTATTAATTGCTTGATAATGCTCGTTTATTAATTTATAAATGAACCGTTCGTTTAGAGCTCGATAAGCAGAAAACAAACCGAATGCAAATCAATCATGAACATGTATCATTTTGAATGAACAAAAGTTGAAAACAAACTAAAAAGCTTAAATCGAGCTCGAACCGAGCTTGAACAAGCTCTTAACAAAAAAACTCTAACATGAGCAAATTAGAGTGGAGTGGGACATATTATGTAATCTTATATTACATTCTTTTCAATTATTTAGAACAAAAATGCCAATAGTAAGAAGAAAAACATGTTTATAAGAGGAATGATATATATATGTTATTATAAAAATAATCTATAACTTATAAAATATTAATCTCAAGAACAAAAATGTTTCCCCTGCTATGTTACATTTAACAAAGCAAATTGGATTGAAAATGTATTTTTCATAGATTTTTTTTTATAATTTTTTCTTAAAATTTCTTAGGATTGAAAATGCCTAAAATTAGGTTGAGAAATTTCTTAAAATTAAAAAGAGTAACAAGCTTATAAATAAAATTAGAGCTAATAAGCATAGGATTAATGTTACCATTAGCAAATTAATTAAAATAAAAAATTAAATTTCTTTGACAAGTATAGCACTAATTATTAATGAAACCATAAGAAGTTAAATAGTATAAGGACAAGCCCAAGTTGCGGATGATACCACAGAAATGGAAAGAAGCTAAGCGCATCTGAGCTGGTGCTTGGCAAATACTGCGCAAGCACAGCATCGCTGGGACCCACTCATAAATAACTGGTTGAAGCACGCTCATGTCTGACGTGGCAGCATCCTGCTCTTTGACTGCCACTAAAAATTTATGCAAATATTTGCATCTTATTTTAAAAATATTATATGTAGCTATTTTTAATTTATGTATAAAATATTAAAGAAGAAGAGAGAGGCACTCATAATTGTTTTGATGAAAAATTAAATTAAGTAGATAATTATTTTTTTTCAAAGAAAATTATCATTTTAAAATATTTATTTATAATAGGAGAAATTAAGACATTTTTTGATAATTTTTTATCACGATTGTTTTTAAATTGTTAGGAGTGAAAAGAATCTCTAATTTCAGATTAATAATTATAAATTTATTTTTATGTTTAAAAATTATTAGTGCCTTTATTTTTTATTTAGTTTTTTATATTAAAATTTAAAATTTAGATGTAATATCTTCAAATTTAATATATTATTTTAAAACAATTATAAATATTATGAATTAATCAGAATAATTGGTACTTTTCTAAAGATTTCTAGTGATCGACATGAAGCTTAACATAATATTCGAATTGAAAACTTTCGTAATTAAATACAGGATTATTAGAATTCAATTTTTAACAAATTTATAGTCAAATTGAACTTATTAATGAGATGAACGAATTGACACTATAAGTAATCCAATCTGACTCCTAATAAGTTTAAATCAAGCACATGAAATATAATTTAAAATTAATAAATATTATTGAGGGATCAAAAGATCTCCAATTTTGATGTGCTTGTAGTCATTGAGTGACTTAATGAGTTGAATCTAATGAGTCTAAGAACTCTTAATTATAACATTGTTAAGACGTTTAAATATTTGATAAATAATTTATGGCTAAGAGGATCAATACGGACTTTACAATGGAGTGTTTTGGATTATGGTCAAATTTTTCAGAATGTTCATATCAAAAAGCCTATAAATAGGACTCTATTCTATACATAATGGAAGGTTCAAGTACCTAAAGAACTCTCTTGCATTTCTCGTTTATTACTGTCAACGAACACCACTAGAAATTACCACCGCCATCATCAGGCTTTTGTCAACATTTAACCCTGCAGAGGGTTTTAATTGTCCTCCTATAGATGTCTAACTTTTGCAAACCCAATGAGAAAAATCAGACGGTTGTTTTCAATTATAAATAATCCTATTTAATTCAAGAGTGAAGAAGGGATGGTTCTTATATCTTTTAATCTATATTGAATTTTATAGCTACACCGGGCCCAATGAATTTTTCCCCTTTTTGTATTTTTCACTTAAAAAGTTTTTGATCTTGTATGTTTTTATGTGTGTGCGTTAGATTTTTATCAAAAGCAAAGATACTAAACACAAATCTTATCAAACATGACTAAAGCTTCAGATATCACTACACATGATTAAGGGTTTTAAGGCTTTACTTTCTGAACCTACAGATAACTTCCATCAACTCGGCGCCACATTGTGAATCAAGCCAAGTGGTCCAGTGAAATGTTAACTCGAATCGTGTAATATTTTATATTAAAAATCTTTTTTCTTTTTTCCTTTTGTTGAGTGTTATAATATAAATACATTTACATTGAATGATTAGATCAAAATCCAAACCCTAAATAAGATTTTTTGATTGGCTTGTTTTGAATTGTTTGTAAATTTCTATATATTTTAATTTTGCTTGGAAAATATCAAATAGAAGTTGCTTACAAATTTCATAAAGGTAGAAGTTATGTTTTGGAAATTCAACACAAGATTGTATTAATTAATATTTAGTTTTAAAACTTACAAAACTAAACCTTTTTTTTTTTAAATAAAGATTAACGTTACAATTTCTAGTTTAAAAAAAAAATCATCTAGCTATGAGCAATGATGTGAACTCAAATAAAAATAAAGGGATATTTACATGCGTAGCATCTAAATTATAAGGATTTACATATTTAACATATGAAAACAATTATTTATATCATGAAGCATTTCATTGACTCCATTAGCAGATATCTCTAGACATGCCAATTAACTCATAGATGCCCTTGCCTGCAATATTTTTATTCACATTGTTTTAATCTGATTGTTTTAGCTGTTATGTAAATAAAAAAATTATAAGTATTAATATGCAAATATTAATATATTAGTTGAATAGTTGATATATATAGGTAATTGCTAAAATAAATAAATAAATAAATTCAATTATGTGTGAAAGTTTTTAGTGCAAGTTTACACCAACGAATCCCTATCCAAAGTGTCTCCATCCCAATCACCTTCCTCTCCTCTCTACGGCCAATTATTACGTCTGGGTACTGGACGTCTGGACATTCAATCCATATACGTCACGTCACCCAAATACATCGGGGCCGATGTATTTTGATGACTTGACGCACCTGAATTGATGTCCAGGACACCGGACTTAATAATTTGCCCCTCTCTACACCCCAAAAAATAACAAACAAGTAACCAACCGTCCTGTACAGGAACAGAGCAGCTTAAAACCCATTATTTACGAACTACTCCACATCACAAGGGTCACGGCCGCTGCCGCCGCAACCCCTGCAGCCACACCCCGAACTCCGACCGCCGAAGCATCCGCGCTGGAATTGACGGACTTGTCGTGTCGGCCAACGTCGATCATGATCTCGAATCTGCACGTCGCCAGTGATGGATCCGATCGCGTGATCACAGAAAGGTTTCCAAATGCACAGGCCCCCTTCTGTTGATCCGCCGTCTGATAAAACTGGTTGAAGGCATACGAGACGTTGCCACGAGCGTCAAGGTCCCCACAAGAAGATCCTCTTCCGAGGCTCGTGCAATCCGCGTACCCGCACGCGTACTCCACGCTTCCTCCAAGCTGCGGATCCGTCAAGCTCGCCTCCGGCGCCATCACGCACCACTGCGGCTCCATGTACCTTTCACAATACTTCTTCATTTAGCTCATTCATCTATTACAGTAGATGAGTACGAGGATTATATAATGCTTTGTTTATATAGTATAGAAGTAAGAGTACCTGACTCCCTTAGCGGGAACGAGGCTTCTCCCATCGGCCAGCACGAGCGGGTACTTGACGGAACCGTCGTAGTAAAACACCCCCCAATGCCTCTCAAAGTTCCCCGGCTGGACGCTCTTGGCGTCCTCATCAATAAGCGCGAACACATAGATATCCGGCGGCGTGGGCCGCTTCGGCGTTCCCATGCGCTTCGCGATGCGGTCGAAGAGCCCCTGGTTGAACCGCCTCGCGTTGTCGACATTAGCATTAGGATCGCCGTCGGTCGGCCACCCAATCTCCCCTATTATGACGGAAATGTCGGAGAAGCCATTTCGTTCCAACGCCCAAATCAGGGTATCGTAATTAGCATCGAAGACGTTGGTATAAGTGATGGGGCCGTCGACGAGGGGGTTAGCGGCGCCGTTGAAGAAGGCGTAGTCGACGGGGAAGTGGGGATCGGCGTAGAGGCTGAGGAAGGGGTAGATGTTGATTGTGAGAGGGGAGCCGTTGTCGCGGAGGAAACCGACGATGGAGAGCATTAGGTCGTGAATGTCGGGGCGGAAGTCGCCGCTGGAGGGGAGGCCGTTGGAGGATTGGTAGACGTCGGCGTTGAGTGGGATTGTGACCTTGACTTGGCGGCCGAGGCCGGCTTTGATTAGGGCGGCCTGGATGTTCTGCAGGGCGAGGAAGGTGGTCTGCTGGAACATGCCCATGTAGGTCTTCAGGAACGGCTCGTTGCCTACTGCCACGTACCTGTATAGGGTTCCAACTTTAAATAATTGCTTCAAAATGTTTCTTTTTGCAAAATTTTCCCATAAATATAATATTTTTTTCATTAATAATCATAAAGATGAGTACTTTTTATATTTTAAAATTATTAAACATCTGCAAAATGGATGGATTGAGTGGTACACTGTAAAATTGCATGGCACCTGATATCGACGCCATTTTTGGAGATATAAGTCGACACATTATGCAGCACCCATTGCTCCGCCGCGCGAACGCTGGCGGCGAGCGGCGCGAGCATCTCGTTAGGGATCCCGACCATGACCTGGATATTAGAGCGGCCGAGGGCCTGAAGCGCAAAGGGATCAGCTTCAAAGAGCTTCACCTTATCGAATCCATTGTCTTTAAGCAGTTGCACCACGATGTTGGCGGGAAGCGGATGAGTCGACCGCGTCCCCCAATTGCTGCACAAAGCCTCTCCTTCCCTCGATTGAAATGTGACAGAGGAAAGCAGCAGGAGCAGCATCGCGCAGGCGGCTGTACCTCGTCTTTTTGCCATTTCTGTCGGTGAATTAGAAGAAATGGTGGATTTGGGTGGGTTAAAAATTGGGGGAAGGTGTTTGAGGCGGGAAGGGATGGCATTGGTGGGGAGGGAGGATAAAGAATTGGATTCGTTGAGAGAAAACCCATGGAGACGAAGATGAAAAAGAGGCTGCTTTTTGGGTAGGAGGTGGAAGAATGGGATAAACTTTCAATGAGGTTTCTTTGACGGGAAAGGGAAACGGGTTGCAGATTCCAGATGTCAAAAGGTGGTAAGAAAACTAAAATTTTTTTTGTGTTCTGTTGGAGTAAAAAGGAATTGAGAAATGTCACCCAATTTTCAGCTTCATGTGTGATGATTTTGGGTGGTTATGACACCTCACATTGATATGTTGGTTTGTAACTTTGACAATCAATCAAAAAGTATTGACTTTAAAATTTAGATATCTCAATTTTTTTTAAGAGATTATTATTATTATTATTATTATTGTGTCGTAGAACATTCACGATAGTAGAGAGGCAGTTTAACATTCTAGTTTTATACGAAGATCTAGCACACAGATAAAAAGAGTGGGGTACAAAAGTGATAAGTGACAACATAATTTTTATGTAGAAAACTCTGAAAAGGGAGAAAAATCATGGGATATGACCCAGTTGAAATGAACCAACTATTGTTTATTGTTGATTACAAATGATGTCCTTTCTTGGTGAAAATGTTGGCCTAATGTAGGAAATAGATAGTATACTTCATGGTGGGAGTTGAAAGAATCTAACTACTGATATGAGAGTTGTTTTTAAGAGAGAGTTAATATGTGCATTTGTTTGGTAGGGCAGTAGTTTGACGACGGAGGTCAAAGGGATTGTAGTCGGTTGGCAGATAACGGTGGTCAGAAGGACCGACCGTAGTCGACGGGAGATGGAGGTCAAAGGAATCGTAGTCTACGAACGACGATGATCGGAGGGAACGTAGTCGGCGGGCAATAGTGGTCAGAGGGACTATAATCGGTGGGTAACGAAGGTCAGAGTGATCGTAGTCGGCTGGTGACGGAGGTCAAAGCGATCATAGTCGGTAGGCAATCGAGGTCGGAGGGATTGTAGTTTACGGACGACAGTGGTTGGAGAGATCATACTCGATGGGTGACAGTGGTTGGAGGGATCATACTCGAAGGGTGACTGTGGTCGGAGGGATCTTTGTCGGTGGGCTGCTTGATTCGACTGTAAGCATGCTATATTTGGATATCATTTGATCATCCAATTTATATTTCGAGCCATCTAAATGTGCTTCAAACTCTTAATTTGGACCAGTTTGGGCTCATATTATACTGATTTTGATGTCAATGAGTTTATCTCTTTTAGATGTTCAGTTTGACTATAAGTTTATTAAAATTAGAGTTCAGATAGTCCCACATTTAATTTGGAAGTTTCTAGTTTGGATATGCCTCAAGATTCATTCGGAATCAAGGTGATTTTTGATGACTTATCAATTATTATTATTAGGATAATAAAAAGTTTAATCAACTATTATTATTATTATTATTATTATTATTATCAACAACAATATGATTTAATCTTAAAGATAAGTATAACTACCTAAAAACATGATTGAAATCAAGAAACAAAACCTTCTCATTTTTAATTTTTATAAAACACTTAGTTTAGCTTAAGGATGAGATTAATAATTTTAATACCAAAATTTATTTTTCATACTCACTAGATCACAAGAGGATATAATCATCTTTAGATACTATAAGTAGCAAAATGAATAAAATGCATAAAAGAGATACAAATCAGATTTATAGTAGTTCGATTTACTAGCCTACATCCACACCCCAAGTCATTTACTCTAGAATTCCATTAAACTCATTTTGCTCCACATATGGCGGAGAAGCCTTTGTCCTTCGCAAGGTATTCGAAAATCCCTTGCACCTCTTTTCTCCCATGAAAAGTATAAATATCCTAGCCCATCTATTAATTTGCATAATACAAGAAGCTCTTTCTTGAGATCAATAGATCTTTTACAATCAGGTTATAAAAAAAATTTCAAATCAAAACTTTAGACTCTCAAATAAGAGGATCAAGGATATAATTTGAGCAAAGTACTAAAAATCTCACACACAAGCCTCTTTCTAAGTGGTGGAAAAACTCAAAACAAGAAATGTAGCATGAGAAAATTGTCTCTCCAATCTCTCAAATAATAGTAGCATCTCACCACTAAAAATTATATTTTTGAATTTATAGATAAGCATTTATATTGAGGTACTTTGATTTGAAACCCTATAACTACTGTCAAACAAAATTTCAAACAAAACTTTTCAAGAAAGAACTTCTCTATTTTACCTAACTATACGATATAGATCGTACAACACAATTAGTTCATTTAAGGGATTTCCTAAAAATCATCTCTATTTGATCGGCATGTTTTCGTACAATACGATATTTTTCAAATTTGATTTTTACATTGCTCTTAGATATGAGAGTCTTAAAAGCTGCTTTGTTTGGGACGGCTTTCTTATTACTTTCTAGTATAAAAATTAAAAAATTTGTACTAAAAAGCTGCTTTAAGAAGCAGTAAGAAAATTGTTCCAAACGAAGCCTTAATCAGATTAATTGCTTATATCATTGTACAGTATGAATATGCATCGTATAATAGATTTATTCAATTTTTGAATTGATCTAATTAAAAAAAGGAATATATATCAATTGTATCATTTCTTTATTATTGATCATCCCATAAGATTTGCATCAAATAATGATTAATTCTAAATTTTTAATTCTACTTTTTTCTTAATCAATTACTTGATCTTTCAAAATACCAAAAATATCATCCACTTCCTATAGTATGATTATATCATCTTATAATATGCTGGTTAAATATCAAATTGTCTTGTTCTATTATTCTAAATAATTTTCTTGGTTACATTCTCATGCATGTGTGAATAGACATTTCTCTCTTGACCACAAACTAAGTGAACATTCTTAAGCTTTTAATTTCCATCATATTATATCTTCAGTCATATGTCAGACTTCTAATATATACTTGCTATGACTAGTATAAGTAGAAAGCTTGTCCATACAAATATAACAGTAAAAGTTTAACATAATTAATAATATTTATTATCATCAAAACATCAAATAATCTATAAAGTTCACAAAATTTTACAAATTTTGCTCCAAAAAAGAGAAATTTAAGGAGCCCTCGTCGCTATTATTATTATATAAAAAAAAAAAAGATCCCTCTTCAAAATTTCCACTCTAGTGATTTGTTTGTCTACAGGAAGCTTTTTATAAAATAAATTATGAAATAATTACATAAAATCTTAGGCTTCATTTAGAACAACTTTCTCATTGTTTCTTAAAGCAGTTTTTTAGCGCACACATTTTAATTTTTTTATTAAAAAACTACTTTAAGAAGCCGTAAAAAAGCGATCCCAAACGAAGCCTTAATCACCTAAAATAGATTGGATTGCCATAATCCATAATTATAGATATGAGATCATCAAACAAATTGGAGAATTATAATCCAACTCTATGCAAATAATTCTTTTCAACAGAGAAAAAAATGTTGGGTTCATACTCTCAAGTTATCTGTAGAATACATCATGTGATCCTCACTTAGTCACCTTAGTAATCACTATATTGTTCAATGTACACAGCTTCGCTGGCAGTAATACAAAAAATGAAACTTCCTAATATATATCAGATGAACATTTGCAAAAGCCCATAGCTGAAGAGAGGAAAGTATAGTTGAAATGAAGGAATGTGACGAGTAGGCTTAAGGATCCCAAAAACATTGAAGAACTATCCAAGGATGGCATTAATGGCTATTTTCCACAGAAATATACTGATTATCCCACAGCAATGAATAGTGGCATTGGCGCTGAGAGATCAGCTTTTGTTGGTACATTGGTTTCTAATCATCTGGGGAAAAGAGCAAATGTTAAGCCATGCACAACAAATTTTTTGAACAATATGTGGGAAAAGAAAACATAGAAAGATGTTTTAAAGAGGCAAAATCTTTAATGAAAGAGAATATTAATGTTGCAAACAAGAAACTACACTGTCTGCACTACGCATAATTTTTTGAACCTAATAAGAAATTTTAAGCTCAAAGGGCAGGGTCACCCTCTGCAAACTAGAATGATCTTGTGCAATCCCAGTCATTCATAATATTTTGGCGACACTATGTTGTGGGAGCTTCATGCACTGAGTATAATTCTTTATGCATAATTTTTGTTTGCTCCATGAGGTTTTAAAAATACCAAAAGCTTCAATGGCGGAAGAAAACAGATTTAGGCTTCGTTTGGTTGTCAAATACCTTTCATAAAAGGTAGTTTTAAAAATATTGGTTGAGGAAATGGAGGTTCTACCGGAGAAGAAAATATCAAAAAGCTTTTCAAAACAGTTGAAAAATGTTGTAAGAAAACTTATTTTACATAAGTAGTGTAACAAACAGTATAGCGGTAACTGTTTTCGCCGTTTAGATCCGGAAACGGCGTAATTAAGCCCAAACAAACGAGACTTTCATCATTCCTTTAATTTATTTTCTTGCACATCATTTGCTAGCATTTGTCGAACCCAAATAGCTGCAAATTATGCTAATGATGATAATGTGGTTTCCTATGTCACACTACACTTTGTGAACAACTGTATCTACCCTCCGTTAGTCTAACACGTGATTTAACTTGCACCTAGTTGAAAACAATGTTACCAAGCCCCAGCACTAAAATCAGGGCAGTAATTGCAGCAGCATAGAGAAAATATGCTTTTTAAGTGTTGCTATCCTAACGTATAAATGCATGCAACAAAGCTTTTTTGGAATTCGACCAGTGCAATTATTCCAGATTTCTCAAATATTGAACTTAAAAATTATGCCTCAATACATTATTTTCATGACTTACTGATAGCAGGATCAATATGTACAAAGAAACTGGCAGCAACAATGAGATAACAGAGGATAAGCATTAGTCCCTTGAAGTAGTTTGCAGTGCCCTCCTGAAAAAAAAAAAAAAGATGCGTAATTTTAGATCTTCATAACTTGGTCAAAAATGTAATATCCTCCGTTTAAGATAATTCTATGCTCTGCAGAGAGAACCATTAGGCATAACGTTTCTACTCTATTTACGATGGCTTCGTTTGGGGCAGTTTTCTTGCTTTCTAAAATAGTTTTTTAGTCATTTTAATTCAAATTTTTTGTACTAAAAAGTTGTTTTAGAAAGCAACAAGAAAGCTGTCTCAAACAAAACCTAAAACAGATTCTAATCTCACATAATTAGTCCATAAAAAATACAAGTGAAACAAGGGCATGCACTTTTATCCTTTAGGACAAAAAGCCTTGACAATGTAGGTTAAGTATTTCAGCTTGTTGGGGAAAAATACATTGCTATTGTTAAAAATAATATACAAAACATAGGTCATACAAAATATAAAGCGATGCAGGTTAACAACTTTTATCTACTTAAGCATGCATACCTGAAGCATAAAAGCAACAACTAGAACTGTGATGAAGAGAGTAGCCGTCTCAAATAACTGAAAATTCAAGTCCATCCTTTGTCCCATCATCCAACCAATAACCACACAGAATGGAATCTACGGTTCTCAGTCACAAAAAAGCCATTAGTATTTTTCATTTTTTTTTAAGTAGTGGTTTCGACTAGAAAAAGCATTTCACTGTTCTCGAGTCACATCTACAGTATTAGTAGCAATAAAAAGTATGAAAACAGCCATCTTTCTTTCTTCTTTCTTCTTTCTTCTTTCATTAAAATAGAGATTTAAAACGAGAACTGGCACATAGTAATTAGCAATAAAAGAGGACAAAAAAGGAGCTGAGAAGTATGATGTAGACTTTCCACATTCAGGCTTGGTCTGGGACGGCTTTCTTACTGCTTCTTAAAGTAGCTTTTTAGTACAAAAATTAAAATTTTGGACTAGAAAGCTTCTTTAAGAAGTAGTAAGAAAGCCGTCCCAAACGAAGCCTTAAGGAGATATCTCTTGAATCTAGCCAATTTAAATCAATGGACTCAACCAATCAACGGCTAAAATCTGATAAACTAGTGATAAGTGTAAGCCTATGAAACAGGTTAACCACTAAATAACAAAATTATGTAGAGTAAAAAAAATAATTACATGATAATGAAATATACTTGCAAATAAAGAAGAACAAAAAGAAAAAAAAATCAGAGCACAACCAACCCCTCAAAATAGCCACACACGACCCCCCTACAGACGAAACATTAAAAAGTAATGGAAGAATGCAGATCCATTTAAGAAAATGGAAATAATAGCATTTTCAAAGTATTACCAAAAACATTGATATCTGTGTAGACGATCCAATGGCAACACCTAATGAAATATCCTGTAAAAAATTGAAGTTGTCATGAAAAAGCAAAAGAGCATTTACTTGCTAACATAATCCACTCGAGCACTAACAAGCTTATCCTTCATGGCAAACATAATGGCACTTGCATGTTCAGCAGCATTCCCAACAATAGGAAGCAAAATGACGCTGATAAAAGCCACAGGCATGTTCATAGCCTCAGAAGCGCCCTGTTAGAGAAAATGAGGAAACAATTAGACCTTAAAAACAAAGATTGATAAATTCAATTAAGCACAAACACGTGTACACAAACTAGGAAGTCGAGGGGCTCTATTTTAAGCATTTACTGTGCATATAATTTGAGTAACCAGTATGCGATACTTAAAAAAAAAAAAAAAAAACGGGGGCAAAAAAAAAAAAAAAACGTGTGCAATAACTGTGAGTAGACACAAAAAAAAGAAAAAAAAAATCAAGGCTAAGAAATTGTGGAGTGACCCGTTAAGGGGGTATGAATTCAAGAATGTAAATTATCCAATAATTAATTAAAGGGGCTAGTGACACACCAAGAAACCTATACACGGACACAATATGAGAAAAACACGACAACACAACATAACTGTAAAAAAATAGAACAGGAGATGTTATGGACACTATTAAATTCAGAGAATTGGGGAGGGTAAGAGTTTTTTTTAATTATACAAAACTATCCATATTTATAGATCTATACAAGATGCCTTAATAAAGAAACAAATAACTATAGAATCATACATAATTTCCTTAATATAATCCTTTCTAAATCAGCCAACCAAATATAAAAGGAGATAAGGGTGATCTATGTGAGCCTCCCATGGATCCCCATGCTAGCTGTGGGATCAAGGGCCAAGAGATGGCTGAGATTTAACAGCGTGATATAGGTGAGCCTCCTATAGATCCCCATGCTGGCCGTCGGATCAAGGACCAAGGGATGACTGAGATCATAACACTTTCACTCAAGCTGAGGAATATAGATCTGTCATTCCAAGCTTGGTAATTAGTTCCAGAAAAGTAGAGTTATCAAATCCCTTGGTGTACTATAGAGTCCTCCATTTGGTCAAAACTTTGGGAGAAATTAGCTTTAGACATTGCAGTGGTAAAGGGTATGAATGAAGGCTACATTGGTTATTGATAAGATAGCAATCACAAGCGAAGGCCGACAATGAAGGCACAGTAGTAGGAAAAAATTGTTTTTAGCAATGCGGCAAGCTTCAAGGACAGCAGCAGAAAAACACATCTCAAACGGCTTAGCACTTAGCACGCAAATCTCCTCCCATCCGATCGATCCATCCTTCAGCCCAATGCAAATCAGTTGTCCGACTCCACTTGAACACTCCCGTTCGACCAACCTCCATATAGGCGCACGCGAGGCCTCTAATCCCTCTGGTCTGATCGCAGGAAGGAGTGCAAGTCTTGCAATCTTGCTTGTCCAGGCCCTACACCCTTACAAGAGGGAACTCTTAGCTCTTGCCACATGCAATGTCCAGAGTGGACTAAATAGAAGTGAGAGGATCCCTCCTGCTTGATCTCTTGGTTTGGACGCATGAAGTAGGTAGGAACAATATTTCTTAGAATTCCGACAATAAATGCAAGTGGTGGGAACCTGTAATCCTCATAATTCAGTAATGAAAGCTGGTGGTGGGAACCTGTATTCCTCAAAATTTTGGCAATGAATGTCGATGGTGGAAAATTGTATTCTTTAGAATTCCAACAATGAAGGCTAGTGATGGGAACCTATATTACTTAGAATTTTGGCAATGAAAGCGAGTTGTGGAAACTTGTATTCCTCAGAATTCTAACAATGAAGGCTAGGGGTGGGAACCTGGAGAACCAGCAAGCTCCAACTCCTTCAGGGTAGGATAAAGTGCTTATAATCTCTCTATAGCCTTAACCTCGATATCCATGATCGACTCCCTACTTAGGGATGTAGCATACTTCACCATTACGTGCTTATCAATTCTTTGGTCACCATAAGCATGCACTGGACCGTAGTAGTGAACTGTCTCACCACCAAGACAGTCATCTTTTTCCTCACCGCGCACATCGTCCGAGCAACTCCACGTATCAAGATCGTTCCATTGGTGAGCATAGAATCCAACAAACAAACTTCAATCCAAATCCGACTGCCAAGGTTCTCAATAACTATTATGTCAGTAATAGCAAAGAATCAAGAATGTGAGTTACGAAGTGGCATTCGTCTGATTTGAGGGATTGATCCCAGTGGCAGAGATCTTAGGAGAGGTCACCTTCTTCTACTATCCAGGAGGCTTCAACCTTCTTGTACACATCCTAAATCTGAGGATAATGGATCGACAACATGCATAAGTGTTTGAGAATTGGGGAAAGGAAGGGTTTTCGAGTGGAGGATTTGATGGCGTGTATAACAGTTCTTCAATAGCTTGTTCCTTTCCCGGTTCGGCTCCAGCATATGCACAAGGGCTGGGGTGTCCCCGCTCAAGCACGCACGCATGCAGTTCCTGCTCGATCCCTCTCTTGATCCTCTTCTTCACTCAGTTCGGCCTCAGGTAGGCACGCAAGAGAGCCGCACGCACAAGTCCGCAAAGGGGAAGCCCTCTCACTTACTCGTCTGCCCAAGATACACAAGAAAGAACATAATGCAAGAACCAACTCTCCCCTCTAACGCTATCGTTTTTGAAGAATAACTTAATGCCTTGCTCTGATACTATGTTAAATTCAAAGAACTGGATAGGGAAAGACTTTTTTTTATTATACAAAACTATCTATGTTTATAGATCTATGCAAGATGTCTTAATAAAGAAACAAATAACTATAAAATCATGCATAATTGCCTTAATATAATCCTTCCTGAATTAGCCACCCAAATATAGAAGGAGATCAGCGTGATCCAGGTGAGCCTCCCATGGATCCCCATGCTAGACGTGGGATCAAGGGCAAAGGGATAGCTGAAATTTAACAGCGTGATCTAGGTGAGCCTCTCATGGATCCCCATGCTGGCCATGGAATCAAGGGCCAAGGGACGGCTGAGATCATAAAATATACAATAATGTTATATCATATAATTATAAATATTACATATCTAAATTATAGTATTTTCAACCAAAGTAAAGGCATCAATAGGCTAAGAATAATATTGTAGGCATATACTTCACAAAATAAACTTAATAATGATAAGAAAAAGTACTATTAATAATTAAGGAAATGATATATGGCATATGATAATTTCCATTTATTAACGACAATGTAACAATAGTATTCATTAATCCTTTTTAGTTGTCACATATTTTATCAATATTAATATTGCATAAAAGATGTCAAAAACATCTAAAAAAATATCAATGCTAACAACAACATCATCATCATCATTAAGCCTTTATCCTACTATGTGGGGTCAGCTACATGAATTCTTTTTCTCCATTGTGTTCTATTCAGAGTTAAAATCTCATTTAAATCTAACAAAAAAAGATTATTTCTAATACTTTCTAACCAAATTTTTTTAGGCATACCTCTACCTTTCTTAACATATGTCAAATCTAATACATCTATTTTCCTAACTTTGTCATCGGAAGGTTCACAATTTATGTGACCAAAACATCTAAGACAACTCTCTCTAATCTTATTTGTTACTGGAGCTACTCCAACCTTTTCATGTATGTACTCGTTTTGTATTCTATCATTAAAAGTAAAGCCACTTGTCTATCTGAGCATCATCATCTCTACAACACTTAACTTAATTTTATGCTTCCATTTTAATAGTAAATATTATGCTACATAAAGCAATGCAGGTCTCACCACCATCTTATAAAAAATTTCCTTAAATATGAGGGGTACTTTTCTATCACACAATAGGGCAGATGCATTCCTCCAATTCAACCATCCAACTATCTGATGTAGCTGGCAACAACAATCCAGCTGCCCATGTGGGGCCCAATACCTCCTTTATTACCTATAGGAGAAGAGATTGTAGGAGGAAACTCTTTGGGAAAGATGTAAGGAGTATTTATTAGATGTAATGGGCATTTATTAGGGGATTTGAGCTGTTTGTGGGGTGGGGGGGGGTATGGTGGGTTAGGTTTTTTTAATGTTATGATTTGGAATTTCTGCAGCAATTTTTGTGAGATGTTTGGGTTCCTATTAGCTGCTAGGAATTGTGAGAGAGACGATTCACCTCTCGAACAATAAATCAACTTATATCTTGTCTTGTTTTGCTTGAAAATTAGTAAAAACAGCTATCTTTATGTTATTTCTGGATCTATTTGGAGTAAGTTGCTGCTTTTTATGTTGTTGTGTGCTGTTTTGATCATCAAGTCCTATCAAATTGGTATCATAGCTGATTCTGGACCTATAGCGCCGAAGAAAGTGGATGCTTTGAAAAAGAAACTAAAAGAAGAAGTTGGTCAATTCAAATCTAAAATTGAGGAAATGATTTCATCCATGGAAGGAAGGTTTTCTAACCTAGAGGACATGATGAATAAAATATTAGAGCTTCATACCCAATCGGCAATATCATAGGCGAGGGGACCGGCGGGTGGCTAAGGAAGTGGGGGAAATCCCAATATCGGCACAATGAGGGATGATCGAGAGGTAAAAATGTTGGGCGATAGGGAAAATATGCCACCTCTTGAACCAATAACCAAGAGGGAAATGTGTGAAGGATATAGCATGAGGAGAAATTAAGAGGAAGAAACAAAGAGAGTTGTTTTCACTAATTTACTAATTTCTAAATCGGACGAGTTCGAAATATACTAGATTTACACTATATGGAGCATTCCAGATATGCCAAAATTTTACATTGCATTTGTTTTGCTTCAAATCAAACACCAATATTCTTAAAACTCTTGTATTTGGAATATTTTATATTCATTTTAATTCAAACCAAATAACCGCTAAATGCATTTAAGGATTTTGTGGTTGAAAGTTTCTCCCTATGGAATTCTTACGGTATATGGCCACTAAAATGGTTCTTGTTCATATTAAAAAGTTTTAATGGAGAAGTTTATCAATAAGGATGTGGGTGGAGGAACAAGTTTCAACATATGAACATAAAACTAATATATATAGAAAAGCTAGATCGAATGTGTGTAACAATATAATGGATATCTCCAAAACCAAGCTAATTAAGATAACTTGGCGAGCTACTAAGGATTGATCATGCTGAAAAAAACCTCAATGAAATTAAGGACGAAGTAACATCGCAAGCAGCACACTAGATTATAATGGAACACGGCAGAAATAAAACTATAGGGAAAATACATTATAAGAGACATTTTATCTTTAGTGTATGTTAGTAGTATATTAGTTTCAATTCAATCTACATAACTATGGATTTAATAAATAATTTACCATTGAATTTTAAGCATTAATTTGTTGAAATATTTTGAATAGACATCTTATTTAATTATTACATAAAGCAATGTGTTATATTTGTTCAAATTTGTATAGGGCGGCTGATTGCTTTTCTTCTTTGTGAAATGGCGTAATTCATAGTGTAATAACAACTGAAAAAGTTATTACTGTAAAATGGATAGCAAAACAATATAACTCGAACCAGATCTTGGAATTGGTACATTGATATGGTTGGGAAAGATATTGAGTTCTTAGATCTCACTTGGTGAAGAATTATCTGCACGCCATTTGTCATAGAAAGGGGCGGTCCATTTCAGCAATAAAAAAACATTCTGGTATGACTTTATAAGAAAAGCTATGTAGGATGTCTTAAATTATACGTTTCACTAATATAAATCTAAGTAAAGATGCACACACACAAAAACCACAAATGACCAGAATTTGCAGTTTACCAACTCTTATTTTAGTTAAGGATTACTCGGATTCAAAACTAGGTAACACATTTAATTTAGTCAAACAATAACACAGAAGTCACCAAATCTAATATCACACAAGAAATCAATGAACAAATACAACACAACAACAACAACAACATCAAGCCTTTGTCCCACTATATGGGGTTGGCTACATGAATCTTTTTCGTCATTATGTATTGTTAAAAATCAAATTCTCATTTAAATCTAATAAAGAAAGATCATTTCTAATACCACTACAAAATTTGGTGACTTCTGTGTTACCTAAATTAGTGAACAAATACAAAATTATAAAATAATTAAAATTCATACCATAAAAAGGAAATCAATATGGAACAAACACAACCAATATATATATATATCCTCAAGGCATGATAAAAAATTGCAAGGTTGAATTCAAAAAAAGTTGATTTTAATAGATAACAGGTGCCCCAATAGCCAAAACAAAATTATGTCCCACATAGCTAACAAAACCCTAGTAGAAAACACTAGTAGCCCATTAGGAAATTTGGACTAAGCCAGCAATGATGAAACAGGAAGATTGGGTAGTTGAAGGAACTAGCTCCCGTAAGGAAAGCTAGAGGCAGACAAAACATATACAGTCACGAAGCACCAAGCCAAAAAGGGAATCGAAAAGCGCTGCCATCAACTACCAAGACGGAACAATATTCACATGAACAAACAACCTCGACAAATCACTGTAGCAAAACAACAAACACATGCATCCGCACTCCTGGGAGCAGAACAAAGGAACCAAGATATTGACAAATAGACTTAGAAGCTAACAGCACATCGGAATCTGTGATAGCTGAATCGAAACAACTGGCAGCAATAAACCAAACTTACCAAGGCAATCAAAATATTAGATAAAACTTAACGTTCCCACAGTCATCAAAATGATGGGCATGCTACATTAAGAAAAAGCTAGAAAAATAGAAACTAAGGACCTTTTTGGAATCAATTTATGTTTTTTATATTTTATTTTTTCTAAAAACATGTTTGTTCTGTTTTTTAACTATTTTAATTTTTTAAATAAATCAAAATATTTTTAAAAAAACTCAATAATGTTATAGAGGTTTTTCGATGTTTTCATTATTATTAAAATGAAAATCATCTCATCCAACCACCAATAAACAGCCACCATTACAATCATTGACACCAGTGGCTGTTGAAAATCACAACCAGCATCGCTATCGCCACTGCCACTAGTCACCATCGTCGTGCCACTGCCAATATCGGTTGCCACAGCAGCCACCACCATTGTTGGTAACCATCATCCCATCAACGTGACAGTCACATAAATCCATATTGAGTTTTCAATGGATAAAGACTTCAAAATTTGCATCAACAACATTCTAGAGATTCCAAACTCAAAGGAAAGATCTTTTGAATAACTTAATAACTGTAGTAAATTTCTGATTTAAGATAGCAGAACATCGACTCTTAATAGTAAATAGTTCATCAAAGCAAGGAAAGCAAGCAACAGAAAAAAACGCTGTGTTTTAATAGACTCTGACATTGTTCAATTATTGAAATACAACCATCAGCCTTTTGTCGCGATCAAGTTAGCAAAGGTTAAAAAGAGCTGTCTGAGTTTCTGCTAACCTATACCATGCAACCTGGAGTAACTAATAAGATGGCGCTTCCTATCTTAATAGTAAATAGTTGATCAAAACTGGAGTAACCTATACTATGCAACCTGGAGTAACTAATAAGATTTAAACTTTCATTTCCCTGACTGTATAAAATTTATTCCTTATTAAGATTTTCAAAGCTGATCATGTCTGACATTCCAATGAATGAACTTCTGCAGATGGTTTATCTTCTTTCTTTACATTCTAGTCAAAGTTCAAATATTAAACAAATAAAAATCTCTGAAACTAATAAAAAAAATGGAAAAACAAAAACTAAATATTTGCCGAAGCATTTCCACCTGAATAGCATCAACAAGGTAGCCGGAGAGTATAGAAACCCAGGCAGTCAAAACAGCAAGCCATGATATTGATTCCCAAAGAGTTATCTCAGGCACATCCTCCTCATCTTGAATATCAACAATCTGCCTTTCTTCCTACAATGAAAGCAAATGATCAAAGGATAAGGATCACATGAATACCAAACTAAACATCAGCATAAGGAGTAGCACTTATATGCAAGAAAGGTAGAAATGATAGAAAGCAGTCCTTTCTGATTTCGTAAAAATACTTAGAGAAAGTTAAGCATGTAAGAAAGGTTAATTTGCAATCATCATAAACGACAATGTCCAAATAAAATGTTGGCTTGAGTTTCAATCCTTCTTTCTCCATCATAGCCACTAAGAGCACTAGGTAGTGTCAGTGGCGGAGCCAGGATTATTTATTTGAGGGGGCACAATTTTCTAATTTAAAAAACATCGTTAAGCTTTTTCATTCGAGCTTGAAATTAACATTAGAGTTTTTTTTAAATATCTAACATAAGGTTTTCATATTTAATTTAAATAAAAAATAATAATTAAAAAATTTTCATAACAAGCAATAAATATATAAAAAAAGCTGCATCTTTTTAATATAAAAATATATTAAAAATTACAATTAGCATATTTTAAGCTATTTGATTTAAATTTAAATATTGTAATTTTTCTCTAGTATAATTTGTTGGCTTTAATTATAAAATTTCCTATAAAAGAAAATTTGGAGATTTTAAAATAATTTTAAAAAATTGATGAAATTTTTAATTTTGAAAAAATTAGTAATTTGAAGATAAATGATTAAAATGGGAAAAATATATAAATAAAGATAGAATTATAAATAAAAAAAAAAAAGGTTTAAGATAATCTTCCCTAAATCGATGACATAGAAAAGCAAAAATTTAAGATGGTCTAATAAAATTAAACAAAAAAAAAAGCCCACCTCATAAGAGATATAATGGAAAATAAAAAAAAAAATTAAAATCATCTCATCCTCATGGTGGGAAGAGAGAGAGAGAAACAGAGAGAGAGATGGCCCCCCCCAAATCCGCCAATGGGCAGTGTACTAGCTAAACATATTTTTAAAACTTTTAGGCAAATTTCTCTGCACCTACTTTTACACTTGACTTTCATTGAACAATTACCTTAGCATTTTAATTTTCCTACACTCAGTTCATTTCATCCAACTTATGAACCTAAATTAAATTTCAAGCAACAAAGAAAAATATTAATCTAAATTTAAAAACTGACTATAAAGGTTAACAAAGATTACCGTCATAACATAGCAGATCCATTATACTCCTAATAAAACATCAGAGAAGCGATTAGTTAGAAATACATTAACTGCAATGCATCTAATTTTACAATGTTTTTTTTAAAAAAGCTTCTCGTTTGAAATATGATAAACATTTCTTTTTCATTGCTTACCAAAATAGTGGGATCAAAGATTAAAAAAAAACAAGAATATTTTAGAAATTAATGAGAGAAAATAATTCAAAATACTGATAAGAGAAGCTCAAAATTATGCACACTAATTATATCAACTACACTTCTTTTTTTATTGTCATATGCTGTTGAGAATTCAATCAAAATGATTCATACAATGAATGGAAAATAGTTGAAACAATGCTGCTGCTGCTGCTTCTCATGATAATGAAATGATGTGATTGAATACATGTTTTCAATCCTGCTACCTAAAATAGTAAACCGCACAATTTAATCACCTCAAGCTTATGATTTAATTTAGCGTCTTATTGAACTATATGACACTGCTAAGGTATACCTTACGCAACCACTAAATGAATGTTAATTTACAGAGAAATATATTGTAAATTGCTATTGAATCCCACTCTTCTAATAAGTGTTATTATTCAAAGTTTCATATGAAACTAGACAAGTAAAATAAGCAAAAAAATAAAAGAATTGCATACCACATATGAAGGTCTTCATGATGAGAGCAGTATCAGATGACTGACCTCTTCAATTGGACTATAGATGTTGTGCCGAGTCTTGAGTTGAAAAAATAGATAGCCAGCGTACGCCACAAGCATGATGCAACTGCTGAATCTTGAAAGGGAAACTTCAGACTTTCCATATTGCACCTCTGAGTGTGTAAAGTGAAGAACTGCTGGGAATGTCAGACCCATTACAGCCATCAGGAGTAATCCTGAGTTTACCACAGCAGCTGCCTGTTATGATTGAATTATACTATTTTAGCAAAGAAAACTCCTATGCTCTTAAAAATAGAAATTTGAGTTATAAATAAACATACATGCCTTATTGAAAATCTGATCTTTCTCAGAATGCACAATCCCACCACAAAAGAAAGCACATCCAAGAACTAAGAGCATATTAGATAATATAGATCCAAGTAAAGATTGCTGAACAACGCGGATCATTCCATTTTTTAAAGCATAAATTGATATGATCATTTCTGTCGCATTCCCAAAAGTAGCATTTAAAAGACCTCCAACTGTAGGCACGAAAATGATTTCAGAAAAATAAATCAATATATCTGCATGCAATATGAATAATCTAACAAAGATTATTCAGAAAGTAGAGAATACCTGTTGGGCCAGTGTAGAATGCAAGCTGTCTGATCATTAAAAAAATAAGTTTATCAGCGCATAAAATTAGCATAAAGGAAGTGTCAACAGAACTCAACTATGATTCCAGGTCATACTTACTCAGTTGCATAACCCAAACGTTCAGCTAAAGGTGCTATGCCCAAAAGGCTAAAAAAGAAAACCCATCCCTGAAAAGGGAACACTTAATGTTATAAATGTCAGGTTCAAGTTTCAACTTAAAAGATACAAATATAGTTGTTGGCTTTCAAGAATGCAAACAATTCGTGGAGGTAGCAGTACAAATATGTACATTAAAATAACTCAAAAAGCATATGAAAATAGAGATAATTAAACCTTTACATTGTAAGAAAAACAAACACATATACACAAGACTGGTTTGTTAGGTTATTGGTCTCAAAAGTTGCTAATTATTCCAATAAACTGATTGAGAGAAAATGATTATACGTTAGGGAGACAAACCTAATCGGTTTAGATTGGCTCCAGCAAAATCAAAGAACCAGCCCAAATTTACATGGTTCAGAAGTTTTTTTTATCAAAGGATCCAGATTAGAGATGTATTGGTTTCCAAGTATCCGCATATCTAGTAATGTGGATGCAAATATTGGATTTATGATAACATTGAATCGAGTTTGAGGGAGTCCTCATTTGAACTTGACTAGAAATTGAAACTAAATGATTGAATATAATTCGCCTCACAATCCAATCATTTTGAGTTGAGCCGATCAGATGAAATGATTCAATTTCATGTTGACTTAAAATTGATTTTTAATCAAGTTCATGCAAAAATGTACATTTTACATAATAATTAATTTTGAGTATATTTTGAGTCGACTCACACTATACCGAACGAGTTTGAACAAACTTCAAATCGATTTTGAGTTTGGGGTGGAGCTCAAAATTGATTTGAAATTAAATGAGTCAAATTTAAAGCAATTTACAAGCTTTTCAACAGTTTTAATTAGATCTAAAGCCTGTTTATTAGCCAAAGTATTTTAGCCTATTATGCAGAAAAAATCATTTAATAAATTAAAGTTTTAGCACAATAATGAGGTGAATAAAACTATTATTTAGGAACATAGCCTTGGATTAAAAAGAAAAACTAAAATTATTCTCTAAACATACATGCATGCGAAAATAAATATTCATTCAAATATCTTTATATAGGAATCTTAAATCAATTTAATTTTGGTCATTGGCATTGTCGAATTTAGAACCAACCTAATTTATATTAATTCCAAGAAGATAAGGTTAACCTAGCTGCCATTATAATGGACTTAGATCCAAAAAGTTGTGTCAGATTCATCTAGATTTTCATTTCTAATGACCTTATTTAAGCCTAATGCAAGCCATCTCAATTGTTGTCGTAATCACAAAATTTAGATCATTTATACCTATGACTTTTTAATCATATTTTTACTTATATATTTTCATTTTGTTGGACCTTTATATTGTCAGGTCATTGTTTTGTGATATATTATAGGCATTGTGTTGTGAGGCTTCTTTTATGTTTTTGGGCCTTATGTTGCAGTCATGTGATCTATTGAGTCATGTGTATATGTATGTTTGGTTGTATTAACTTGAGCATTGAGCAAGCCCAACAATTTATTTGCCTTAGCCTACCCATTTAGACCCCTTTTGACCACAACTATACATCTTAAACACCACATAACCTTTTGACTTGCCATATCACTTTTGACTGGCCACCTCACCATTCTAAATGGCTTGGTTGGTCCCTCTCCTTTGCCCCTCTCCGTTGCATTTAATTTAAGTGAAAAAGGCTTTGGATTTGAAATAAGAGTTGGCGCTTGTCCTTTGAGTTCTTTTGAAGCTCTTAGAAAATATGGATGACTCACAAACATTCATTTCTCCAATTCCCTATGATTAGCTAAAGACCTCTCCCTCCTTCGTCTCATTTGGTTCACTTGATTATATAGTCTACATATATCATGCATTGTTATCATATCAAGAGATGAAGTTTGATACTAGTTGAATTAAATTGTTTCTTTGAGTATTCGTTTCTCTATATGCTTTTCACCACAAGAGAATTACTTTTATTTGTGTATGTTCACATCCTTTAGAGTATTTCCAAGGAAGAAAGAAGATCAACATGACGAAAGGTTATTCATGGACTTTAATTTCATTTACCCCCATTTCACACCAGTTTTAGTTGATTAAGTTCATCACAAACTATATCTTCCTTCAGCTTGCTGTATTTCCATGCTCTTAGGGTTAAGTATCTTGTTTGGCTAACCTAACTAGAATTGGAATATTATTTTGCTTGTTACATTCTTATTTTCATACTTGTAACTTAATAGAGGTTTCATGCTCTCTAAAGATTAACTGCAAGGATCCAATGAATTAAGGGTGTATTCTACCATACTTCTACAGAGCATGTAGATTTTAATTTATTATGCATCATACTTGATATCAGAACAAGTTATTCTTTAGAGGAAAACTTCTGTGGTGAATTTCTTCATTAAATTTTTAGGTGACACTAGAATTATTAAAAATATTAAACAACATAATTTTTCTTGAAACTTTATAGGTGAGACATTTAGAGAAGCCATGTCAAATATTTTCAAGTTAATCCAACCTCATTTGGTTCCAAAGAAAAATTACATACATTTTTCAGCTTCTACATATTTTCAGCATCTTTTACTATATAAGTAATCTGACCATATCTGAATCATTTTATGATCAAATCTTAAGTTTAGCAATCCATTTTTTATTCGCTCAACTTTCTCTACTTAGAACACTTCTACAAATTCCTGGAAAATTGATGTCAACTTTGCACTGAAAATTTTTAATTTTCACTCATCCTTAATGAAGACCCACAGTGGCTATCAACAACATTCTAAACAAAGTATATGAGGATCCCTTTCTTCTTTTACAAGAATAATCAAGGGACCTTCACCTTTTCCACCAACACACCTATCATAAAGTCCAAGGTGGACTCTCTTGAAAATAGAGCTAGTAGGAACCCTACACTCAATCCCAACCTAGCTCAAGAGGATGCTTTTGAGGATGAACCACTTACTAATTCCAATCCACCTCCTAATCCAATTCCACCTCCAAATCCTATACCACCACCTCCCCAGATTAGACTTCATCATCATCATCATCATCATCCATTCTAGATGGATGAATATTATGACTATCCTAAGATGGATGAGACCTTTTAAAAGAAACGATGATTATGTTCCATGAAAACCTTGTGAATGTTGCCCCCAACCTTATGAGGAGGCACCATATGGTGTTATTCACTAGTACGTTATCCAAAGGTACATGCACCAAGATTTCAAGCATTGTAACTATTACAAATCCTGAAAAATTGATACTATATTCGTAAAAACTAAAGCATTATCACAAATTTAGCATAAAATTTTCAAATTTTCACTTAATCCTTAATGAAGGTCATAGTGGCCCACACTTATCGGCGTGAGGATCCCTTCATTTACAAGAATAACTAGATGACCTTCAACCCTTACACCAACTAACCATTCGTGAAGTCCAAGTTAGGTTGGATGACCTAAAACATATAGCTAGTAGGAACCATGCTGTAGAGCCCAACCCTAGACTAGGAGTTATCTCTTGAGGATGGTGATGGGAACTCACTTCCTACTCCAATTCCATCTCCAAATCTTATCATGCCACCTCCATTAGCTAGACGTCATCATCATCATCATCCATTATTGTGGATGAATATTATGATTAACCCAATATAGATGAGGCACAATTTCATTCACCTTGATGTATAGGGAGATATTTAAAAAGAAATAATAGTTACATTTCAAAGCCATCTTGTGAATGTTTCCCTCACCCTTATGATGAGTCAACATATGGTGTGCCATCTCATGGTATATCAATATATATGGTAGGTGACCTAATCATGACAGCATAAAAATGGAAAAGGAAGGGATATTATTATTCAATGAAGAAAAATAATATAAAGAGAAATACAAATAATATTTCTAAGGAACTCGCCAAAGAAATTTAATAGGACGAAGTCATCAAGCTTCACCTTTAGTTGCACACAAGTAACATCTTATATGGATTCAAACTAACATGGTATTCCAATACAACTCAAACATTATAAGCATTCAATGCACATTTTTATGTAATTTCATAAAGGAAAAGGGAAGGTTCAAAATGTTCATGATTTGATTAGATATCAAATGTCATATTGCTTAATTGAAGAGATACTTGATTATAAAGTATTGAAAACTTCTTTCTTTGCATTGAAGTTTTAGTGGAAGGTGGAGAAAGAGGGGTGGATATCTCACCATGCTTCTAAAAATAAAAAAATAAAAAAAAGGGTTAAAACCATATAAAAGGAGTGTGGTTTCATAATATTGCTTCCTTGATGATCAAATTCTTCCTTGATTGCTTCACCCTGAATTGAAGATGTGAATGACATATTCTTTCCCTAAAAGAAGTAATATTTATTTTCATAATGAAATCAATCTTCAATTATTTTCAAATTTAGGTGACGATCATGATAATTATTAACTTCTTCCATAAAGATGATGGCAATGTAACAATTTCCAAAGTAGAAAATTTTCCATGAAGTGTCGAATGATTATACTCTTTCCATGAATGAATTATCATTAGATCTTTTTCTATGTTCGCACTTTGATAATCAATTCTTTATGTGATGATCACTCCACTACAATAAAACTTAAAAAAATTTGTCATCTTAAAGATCAAATTTCTGCCATGAAAATCATATTCTATTATGGCCTTCTTGTTCTACATCACATATGCATCAATTACCTTAATGATGACATAAACCAAAAGGTTAAAATTGATACGCCTACTTTTGATGATCAACTTGACTCATAAGTCTTCCATAATTAGCTTACTAACATGGATCAATACCTCAACTAGGTAGCCATATTTTATGAGTATCAAGTCAGAATCACTTGCATAAAACTAATTAGTCATGCTAAAATTTATTGGGTCAACCTTTACGAGATAAAATTTAAGGTTAGGACATCCCTCCATTGGCACTTGGGATGATATGAAAAAGCCCCTAAAGTAAAAAAAATATTTTCCTGTAATTTTTCATGATCTACTTCCAAACTAATCAACCAATATTCAACAAGAATCTAAATCTATTGTTGATAATATGACACACTTTGCCGAGATTATGATTTAGTACAATGCCATTGAGGACCCTCAAACCATAATTATAATATTTTGATTGAGGTTTTGATTTGATATTCGATAGAAAATGCTAACTCAAGAAGTTTACTCTTGAGGATGCTTTCCATCTTGCTTTTAAGTCTGAGCAAATAATATTTGAAACACCATGCATAAATTTTCTAGCTCATATGGAACTAATTCTCAACCAAAGTCTTCCCAAGCTTCAACCTCTACTTCTAAGGAATCCATTGATCCTAAATGGTTGGAACATCTGATTCTAAGAGATCTAACATTATTTGCATCACACGTGGCAAGATAGGCAGGCCACTATGTGAATACTTTCCCTCATTGGAGTATCCACATAGACTCTAGATATTTGAATCATATTGATGATCACAAGGTTGATTAGGTTGGGGTGGACCACAATGAGGAGATTAGTGGTGTTGAGAAGATACAGGATTAGTTTGTGTTGTATATTTGCTACTTCACGAGCTAAAACTGATTGGAAGCACAAAAATATCTTTCATACTGATTTTAGGAGAGGCGGCAAGTCTTGCAAGTTTATTATTGACAATGATAGGTGGATGAATGTCATATCCACTTCTACCTTAGCTAGAATGAACCATACCCTAAGCCTCATCCTTAGCCATGTAAGGCAGCTTGGGTGTATAAGACCTCTATATTAGTCTCTAGTATTGTCTAATACCTATTTAACTCAGAGAGTACACTAATAGAAATATTCTATAATGTTTTCCTCATAGACTTTACCCATGTGCTCTTAGGAAGACCATGTCTATATGATTTGAATGCCATCCATTATGGGCATTTAAACATGAATGCTTTTAAATATCAAGACAAGTATGTTGTTTCAAATCCCTTAAGTGGTTGTCCCATAGCAACCACAAGATTCCTCTGCCCTATAGAGAAGGAACCTTCTCATGTCATCAATTAACTTCAATTCATGCTTGAAATTAATGGAAGTATTACAAATGCTCCAATTCCCTTGAACACCTCAAGTTAACCCACAATTGAGTCCCTCCCACCTAAGGTGCATGGACTTTTGTCTGATTACTAGATGCTTGTCCTATAGAACTTCCAAAAAAAAAAAAAAAACACCCTTATCAAGGACACCTCAACATGCCATTGATTTGGCCCCAAATATATGTTCCCCAACTTGCCTCACTACCAAATGAGTATGATGAGCTCAAATGTCAAGTCCATGACTTATTCCTTAAGGGATTTAACTGAGAGAGCTTATCCTCATACATAGTTAATGCCCTTCTCACAACAAACGATGGCTCTTTTCAAGTATATGAATAAATAGTCATGTCATTTATAAAATTACAATCAAGTATAAGTTTTGCATATGTAGACTTAATGACATGCACAAAATGATTTTTGAAACTATTATCTTCCCCAACGTTGACCTTAAGAGTGAATACCATATTGAAATCTTTTGGATCTTTATTTTTAACAAAATATACAATATTAAATTTATTTTACAGATAAAGCTAGGTTATGTTGTCTCTCTAAATTTTCGAAAGAATGGCATAGAGCAACATTAGATATCATTACAATAAATTTATTTTTGTCAATTAATCAAACTTTCAAGTTAACCAATTGAGAATATCCTGGTGAAACCTAATCCTTAGATTTTTCATTCACATTTTGAACCTTCAAATAAAGCTTCCATTAATTTAATTGATAATCCAATCTTTATGAGATAATATTTGATTCTCATCGCTTTATTATTTAACTAATCACGTACTCTTGTGTGTACCATTTTTGCATGGCAAGCATAAAAATCATGAAAGTTAACTACCATTCATTGCAAGATCAACCTCAACCCACCTCATAATGTGATAAAATCCTAAATCAAATCTGAGCATTTCAAGCTATTCATCACTCAAGAAATTTGAGGGAGAAGAGAAGAACCGATTAAAAGAAGGGACTTTTGATTCACGCTCAAGTCATTACTCTCCCAAATTGAGGGTATTTATAAAATACAAAGCTATCCCCAACTAACTTCAACTAAACATACTCAACAAAACTAATTATATAAATGGATTAAATGCTAATCAAATACTAACTAATTAAAAACTTACTCACAAGAATCGTTTCTTTAACATTTCACCAACAACGACCCTAACCTTAAGGTTGAACCATACTTGTTAACGGCGAATGGCGCACCATGGCGCAAAGGTCCCATTGGAGCCATTGCGCATAGCGCGCGGCGCGGCGCACGCCATTTTGAACATGACGCAAATTATACAAGAATTATAAATAACAATCCAAGCAATTTACTCAAGCAATCACCCAAGCAATTTATTTAAACAGATAACGCTGTTATATTTTGTGGAATGTTTGTCTGTCCTAACATATCATTCTACATTCTAAAAACTATCTACCAATTAACTAACATGCTAAGAAAATTACCACGTCCAATCAAGATATCACTTCAGTCACAATCATATCAAGTCCATTACTAAAAAAAGTCACTTCAACTTTCATGTTCTCCATCAAATATATGCCTTCATACAATAAATTCCAATGAGATTATTCTTTAACATGTCTCTAACAATTTCAAGTCCAATAAGTAGTCAATCTTTATATAACTCAAATATATTTAAATGAAAGCAAATAACATTAAGAAGATAAAAATATGCAATCTAACATTTATCTTAACACTTTTAATATCTTTAAAAATTAGAAAATATATTATCTAAAAAATTAAAAAATAAATATAAAAAAATATTTATAATTACATTAAAAAAAATCTAAAACAATGGCGCACGCTATTTTGTGTCGTGCGCCATGGCGCATGTGGCGAAAATAGCACACGTCATTTTGAACGTCTGCGCCGCATCATACACATGGCGCCGTAGATGCGCCACGCCGCACCGTGCGCCATGGCGCGTGCTATTTTGCGCCATTGACATCTATGGGTTGAACTAAAAATTGATACCTAAAAATTCAATGGGTAGCAACCATTCAATCAGCCATACTCTTTCAAGACTAGGCCAAAAGTCGCAAGAGATAATCTTGATTGATGAGTACTCGAAGAACTTGGCATGTTTTGATTGAGACTTGAGGCTTGCACATGCATTTCATCATAAGAAAATACTATAAATCAACATCACATCAATGATTGGCCAACCACTTCGATGCTCAAAATAATGCTAGCTTCATTAATATGATGAAGATGATATTTGACTTGACACAGAACTTTGCAAAAAAAAGAACTTAATGTCTTCACCATCTCATCTTTCCCTTGTTTTTGAATGATAATGAAATTATTCAATTATTATTTTTCTTTTTTTAATGAGAAACTATGGATGTATAAAATATGGATGTTACAAATGCTCCCTGTTAAACAGGTTGATCAATGTGCTTTCCAGATTTGTCATTAGCAAAGTAATACCTTTCAAGATAATAAGGATAAACGCTATTTGATCATCCTAATTGTTGAGTCTTGCCCAATAATCCCCAATCAAATGCAGATGGTATCACTATTGATTCCATTGTTGCATTTGAAGGAAGAAAGAATAAGGATTGGAGAGGCAAATCAAATTGGCTGTTCATGGAGCTAGATGATAAGATCATGTATAACTACATGGTGAAATCTTATGTGGTTACAATGTGGATGAATCAATGGAGCAAGATAAGGCTTAAAAAGTTGTCAAAAATGTCGTTGACTAAGATTTGGCTTGTTGTAAATTGACAAGCGTTAAACATTTTATAATTGCTGAAAATTTAAGGGTGACAATAGTAGATATGATAAAGTTTGAAGAACCCGATGTGGTCTCTATTGATTCTTGGATGATGGCAAATTTTTGACTAGGTTGAAGGAGGTTGATAGTGTTTCTTGAGGTGAGAGATAAGGACATTGATGGTAGTGTACTGGGCTAAAGTAGGGATTGATATAATACAAAGTTAACTCCAACAAACTAATCATCCTTACTGACACTAATTCCAAGAATAAATTATATACAAAATTATAATTAATTAAACATTCTTACTAATAAAAATGGGCTCCTTAATATCACTATCAGACTCACAACATAATACAATGTGACACATTAGTCAAAAAGTAATAGTAACTAGAAGATTAGAGACAAAGGAATCAAATATTGCAATTAAGTTGTAAAATTAATTTATATCTACCAATAGGAGAGTTGGATTGAAAAAGTTTAGCATGTTATTAAAAGCTATTAAAAAGTGGTAATCAACCTTACATGCATTTGGGTAAGATAATGGAGAATCATTGCCAAAGGTCCAAAAGGAAGAAGCAAGTTGATTTTTGCTTTAAATATCACAACATAAATGCTCATCAAAAGTCTACTTCGAGTTCTCATAGGGCCATATGACTGCGAAACAGAAGCCATTGACCCAATATGCTCGAATCTGTGCATCTTCCTCACACCTAGTGGTGATTCATCATGGTCCTCTCCATTAAGCTGAGGTTCCATCTTCTCTATGCTCCTCGTCTGCATAGTTCACATCCAAACCACGATTAAGCAAAAACACTAACAATTTTCAAACACAGATTATGCATAAAATGCAAAGATTTCAATTCAACGGGGTTGATATCTTTGCTAACATGATAGAAATCCCAACACCAAAATCCCAAAACCATAAAAACTCAAAACTTACAAGAAATAAATGTCATTAATTCACAAAACATCCCGTCACAATAAATAAAATCAAAGCTGAAATTTTCGAACTAGCTAATTGGGGGAATATGCACAGGAACATCTAGATCCAGTAACTGAAATAAGAAATTAATGTGCTTGACATAACAGCCAGCCATAATAGGCACAAATCCAAGCATGAACACACAACAAGAACCTAAATTCTCAAAAAAAGGAGAAAAACATCAGTATTGATACGTCATCAAAATTAGCTTGATCGGGCACGAATCTCGAGGCAAAAAACTAGTTGGAGACTTCAAAAATTAAATCCGGGAGCATCCAAACAAATTGAAGCAATAAGCATAATAAATATGAACTCCGAGAGAAACTTACCGGAAAAATATAACACAAACCTTATTCGATATTTGCCTTCTCTTCCTCCCTCTATTCAATACAAACAACTTGGGCAAGCAGATCCAGATTTGAACCAAAGCCAAAATGCGTTAAAGACAATCACAAATCCTTGCCTTATTCCCTCCTCTGACGGAGACGAAGCGCAATCGTGAGTGAGAAAATATTAAGAAGGGGGAAGCTAAGGACCCAAATGGGAGGACGCAGGTGGTTTATTTATTTATTAGTCTGTTTCTCCACGGAGCGAATGAGGGAGAAGGAACGACGCTGCGGTTATTTGTGTGCCTTCTTCACCTGGACCGGAAACTTATTCTGGTTCAGCGGTCCAGATAGCCGGACACGAATTTGGAATTTTTTTTTCCTTGTGATTTTAATTTTTAATGCTTTTTTAAGGGTTAGGTGGAAAATATATATTTATTAATTATTTGATTTTAAAAGAATTTATAGAATATTAAGTTTTCCTTGAATAATAATAAATGTATCTTTCATAGTAACATTTTTATTTCAATTTTGATAAAAATTAAAAAAAAAAATTAGTTATGACTGATACGTCATAAAAAATTATCTTGATCGGACACGAATCTCGAGGCAAAATCAAGTTGGAAACTTCAAAAATTAAATTTGGGGTCATCTGAACTCTAATTTCAGCAAACTTACAGTCGAACTAAACGTCTCGGAAATACGAACCCAACGACACCAAACTCGACTCAATCCGAGCCCAAATGAGTCCAAATCAAAGACCCGAAGAACATTTGGAAGGTTCAAACCACAATTTGAATTACCAAACGGTTTCCAAACGTGACATACTCATAGTCAAATCGAGCGGCTCGGAACTAAAATCATATATATCTATACTACTATTAAAGTGCCGCTTGTGTTTCTCCCCATACGTCATCCTGGCCATTAAAAATTTTAATCTTTATATCCGTCGTTGATTTTCTTAAAGCTTTATCTAAGATGCATGCAAATCAAGATCCGTTGCGTTTTCTCTTTCAAGGCATCCCTCCTCTTCGCATCCCTACACTCTTCATTCTTATCAAAAAAACACCCCTACACGAAATGACGCTTTCATATATCCTCTCTCGACGCCGAAGGCTGCTGTATCTCGCGCTTCTCCCCCATTGTCGCTTCCTGCCTGCTCACGGAACTCACCGAACATCAGCTTTCAAAAGGTAAACTTCTTAATGCCTATTTTTTATTTCTTCACGCCTCTTTTTAACTTCTTAAAATAGTTTTTGTGGAATTTTTTTTTGCTCTTACTTCGCTTTCGTTCGGGTTTCGCTCGCCGAATCCTGATGTATCTCGCGCTTCTCCCTCTCATCGAACGCAGCTATGCAAAACTTGTTCGAAGCCCGACGAGTTCACCTATTTTTTAATTCTTACGGGCTGTTTGGTATCGGATTTACTCCCGAATTTAAGTCCGATTTACGCTAAATCCAGCCAAACGGTTTTTGTGTGCTCGTTAAATCCCGGGATTCCGTAAATCCCGGATTCAGGGATCTACGGCTTAAATCTCTGATTTACTAAATCCCTCTGTTCGGCGGATTTAACGGGATTTAGCAGAAGAAGAGCGCGAAAGGGACAAAGTTACCTTCACAGCCAGCGAGGTCCCCTTCTTGCTTCCGATCAAAATGTCAAAATTTCCGATCCGACAGCAAGGGAAAGACTTCGAAGGAACGAAGTTGAACAGTCACGAAGGAAACGAAGAATCGACGCATGCAATCTCTACACCTCCTGCCAAGCAGCGAAGCCTAACAGCAACAACTAAAAGAGAAGATGACAGGCAGGAAACGAAGAAGCGACGCATGCCATCTCTACACCTCCTGCGAAGCATCGAAGCCTAACAGCAACGACTAAAAGAGAAGATGACAGGCAAACCTTGACGCCTTTAAGTTATTATTGATTTACTTAATTAATATATTTTAAAATATTAATAAATAAGTAGAATAATTAAATAATTAATTGTATAATTAGTGCATAAATTTATTATCTAATTTAACTTAATTGTACAATTAGTAATTAACTATTAATAGAATTAGCTTAGTTAATATAACTTAATATGTATGTCTTATGAAATATTTAATTAATAGTGTAAATAATAATTAATAAATAATTTGTACTTAATATGTTATTAAATTTATAACACAGTAATTTTCATTTTTAATTATAAATTTATTTTTAAATTTATAATTATATTCTTCACATTTAAATCCCTAACTTCCACAAATCCTTAAATATGTTACCAAACAGTTTCTAAGGATTTAACAAGATTTCACATTTGACATACCAATCATTTTTCAGGATTTAACACATTTTCGATTTACTAAATCCGGATTTACAGGATTTACTAAATCCCACTAAAGTTAAATCCCACTTGTTGCCAAACAACATCTTAGGGTTTCAGTTCGACAATTTCAACTGTCTTCTTTCTCCCATTTCCACCTACATCTATTTTACATACTTCGTCATTGCCTTTTGATTTTGGGTTCGGCAATCACCACTGAATCTCCAATCAGAGCCTTGTATGAGTCCAACGAATGTTCAATCAGCCATGGTTTGTTATTCTTTTTTTTTTTCATTCTCCTATAAGACTTTCATATTGGCATGAACTAAACTTATCTACATTTTTCCTCACGTTTTATATGTCTCGCTTAGTTATAAGCATTTTTTCATCTTTCATTGTTATTTTAAATGTCTTGGTGTTTAAACAAATTTATTTCCAAAACACTTAGGTGTTTGCCAATGTATTATTCAGTCTTTTTGTCGATACGCATTAATATTTGGACTTTGAATTGCTTTAACTTATCATTTTATGTTTCTCTTCTTATTTTTTACATATGGACTACTCAATGTTTGTTATTGAATTTAGTTCTCCTTAAACAATTTTGATATTCCATTTTTTGTACTTCAAAATTTGTCTCTATTCAATACAAGAATTTTATAAAATTATACACTTTGATAATTGAGATTATATTTTATTTATATGTTTTTTTTTAAATTTGATTGTGCGATTTTTTGATTTATTCATATTTCTCGTTTCACATTTCTTCCCTAATATACTATTTTGCAGGATCCGCTATCCATCAAATCCAACCGACGATTTTGACCTGCTCATTGTTCGCTGCTGTTTTTTGATAATCCTCTTGCCCTACATATCATTCAAGGTAAGTTAACTATTATAAACAATTTGTCATTTACTAGATCATATAATTGCTCATAATTGATTTATGTAAAGACTTCGCAAAAATTCTTATTTACTTATTTTTACTTACATTCTAAGATGTCTCACATTCTTATTTATAGTGATTGTGTAAAGTTATTAAACTCTAAAAAAATTGATTTATTTGATTTTTAAATTTTATAATTACCGAGCATCTAACTTTCTCTAACACACTTTTGTTCATGAGTTAAGAGCAATTGTTGTTTCTCATAATAATTTTTAATAACTAAATTCCCTATATAAATCAACCAGTGTTTTTTGAGAGTCCGATAACATGAATAACTTTAACCCGTTATTCATTCATCACAATCATTATAAAGTAACAATCGCAAACTTTTTATCCTCATATCCATATGAGTCCATTGAAGCTCCCCAAATTCAAATCATTTTATCTTTTCTATTAACTTTGTTAGCATTATTTCTTTTAAATATTCTTTTTTTTATTGGAAAATATCTAAATTTTTAATTTATTTTGACCTATCCTTACAAATTCATTTTGTTTGTCACCACTTTAATTCTTACATCCATAGCGAGAAAACCTTATGATTCTTTTTCAATCTTTATTTCTATTTTACTGGTTTTAAAAGCTATCTAAACATCTTTCAACAGCATAACTCAAACTTTATCTTGATTCTTTTTGCATTTATTTATTTGCCAACCGCATTTAGCACCTCATGTCTTGGTGTATAAACAAATTTATTTCCAAAACACATGTCTTGCAATGTCAACAAATCTACTTCCAACAATTGACCTATGCTTAAAATTGCTCAGTATTGATTTATGTAAGCAGCTATCTGAATTTTTTTGCACAACTAAACACCTCAAACCGTCGATTTTAAATCCGGTTGGGAAGAATTTAAATTGAAGACATCGTGTCGTCGATCTTAGGTCCGACCGGGATGGTTCCAAATTGAAGACCTCACGCAGTTGAACTTAGTTCCTGGTGAGATGGTTTGAAATCGAAGACCTTACGCCGTCGACCTTAGGTCAAGGTAGGAAGAATTACGGCATTGCCGTCCCGATTTCTCCCTCGGTGGAGAGGAGACGCCGGGAGGCTGCCGAAATTTTGATAAAATTATTGAAGGCCTCGTGTCGTCGATCTTAGGTCCGACCGGGATGGTTCCAAATTGAAGACCTCGTACACATGAACCACTATAAAATCATGAATTTCTCATATTAAAAGGGATTAATAATCTTACCATATATCAATGGCTATACAACAAATTGGAAAGCAATTACTATTTAATTTTTTTCATATGATTACGCCCTTTTAAAGTGAATAACCTTTATGTGGATAGGTTTAATAAATCCTACATATTCTAATTTCAGTAAATACATATAATAATAGAGCATTTGACATTTAACTGTCGTTTGATGTCTTGCAACTAAGGCCTTCTCCGTATTCCCTTATAAAAGTTGTTTGGAAAATTTTCATGCTACTACAACACATCATGACTTCTTTGAAAAGAAAATCGTAGATAATTGATGATGTTAAATTCCTATTGCCCTACATATCATTCAAGGTAAATTAATTATTATAAACAATTTGTCAGTTGCTATATCATATGATTGCTCACTATTGATTTATTATAAACACCATTTGCACAAATTCTTATTTAATTTGTTTTACTTACATTCTAAGATGTCTCACATTCTTAAATGATTATGTAAAGTTATTAAGATTTTATAACATGAGTTAATTTGATTTATTAATTTTATCATTACCACTACATGTTATTAAGCATTTTTTAATTTAATTTTATTTACATTTGATTTATAAAAACATTATTTTTTAATATCTTCTTATTTTATGTTAACTATTTCTTTTATTTTTTTAAATTAACAGTAGCCATTTCATATAAGTTTTTATGTGATTTATTTTTTTATTTAGTTCAAACGCTTCTATATTAAGTTATGTTTGTCCTCCCTTAGAATTACCCAACATTATTCTTCATTTATAACTATGTGTCATGTAAGATGGATTCAATTGTGTGATTAATTAAAAAATTTGTTTCTTAGTTCAACTGTTTGTGCGAAGGATAGCTTGAAAGTATTCTATATTAGTTTGAGTTATTTTAATTACAAATACGCTTCTACACATACATTAAAAAAATATGATTGCTGCACGTGCATACGAATGTGTTATTATTTTATTATTATTCAGTTTCCAATCAATTTATTAAGGCTTCGTTTGGGATAACTTTCTTTGACTTAATCTGTGATTAAGGTCATTTTTCTTAAAGGGAATATAGAAAATTTTTGTAGAAGACTGATTTTAATTTGTAGAACAATTATTTGAATGTCATTCAATCATTTAAAATGTAATCATTGGTATTTGGTTTCATATACACCTGATATACACCTGATATACACCTTTCACACACCTCTTGTGAAACCCCTTTTTCTTTCATGTTCAGCTTGTTTTGGATTTTCCTTCCAGGTTCATTCGTATGAAGTTGGATTCGTACGGGACAAATAGTTGAAAGCCTTTAGACAGAGAGCTTAGTCCAGGGACGAAATTGATCATCGTTCGTACGATAGCAGCCCGAGGAGATCGTCCCTGTATGAAGAGCAAATTTCGTTTGTAAGAACCTTGTTTGTGAACAACCCGAGGAGATTGTGACACCTCTTAGCTAACTAACATAGAGAGGTTATAGTTAGGTCGACAATTTTTTAGAAAATCTTTTGTACTGCATTGCATACAACTTCGTGGGTGGGTTGGTCGTTAGTTAGGATATTTCTAGCTTTGTGTTTGGTTGTTTGTTTTCTTTGATGTATTACAGTATAATCAAAATGTTATCTTTTGTAGGTGTCATATGTCCAACCATTGCTCTTTTGCTTTTACATAAGTTATACAACAAATATTTAAATTAATTAAATAAATTAATATATGTGATGTGATATTTCACTTAGTATACTTTTATAGCACTCTATGTTATGCTATGAATTATGAAGACTCCATTTAGTATTAATTTTCTATTTCTATAATTTGTGAGAGTTTTATATATATAACAATAAGGAGCAAACAAATGTTTTCTTAGTATTCAATTTGAACTTCATCTAATAATTTTCTTTCCAATACCCAACGAACATATATATATATATATATAGATTTCTTAAAGTTGAAAGAATAGCACGATACAGATATGTTTTACCGGTACCTCCAGGACCATCTATGAAGAACATGCCATTACATTTCTGATTAACACGATTGATAATTTCTTCAAATGCGTTCTTCTGATTTGAATTGAGTGTATGTATTATATTTATATCTTCAACTGGAGTAATGACACTTCGCTCTTCAGATATTTCTCTCTTATTGAGCTCATCATTTAAATCAGTAAATATCTCTTGGACATGTGGCAATTCAGGTAAGTCGAAATCACCAATGGACTTTTCCATTCTCTCAAGAAATAAGTTAATATCCAATAATGTTTTTGATAAGCATGCATCATAAGAAATATCATTAATGGTTTGATAATCATGAGATAGATCCATGTAGTACTCATTTTATAATTGAAGAACATTAGTTGGCTCGCAGTAGACAAGAAGAATAGTAAATAATTATCTGAGCGCATTTGGCATTTGATAATTTGATGCATCATTTAAGCATTCTGATATATAAGTATCTGTTTCCAGTAAACCATGCATTTTTGCAGTTTCTTTAAAAGTAGAGCATTGAATTCCATGAACTTGTAATAAATCCGAAAATGAAGTTGGTCCATATACATGATTTAACAAAATTCTGAGGTAATCCCTTTCACCATCTGATGGATTTGTTGTATTTACACGACCGATTTGTTCATATTTTTTTCTTCTCTTCCATATTTTATTGGTTTTATCCCACACATATTTTTCAGGAATTTCTCTATACAAATATTTTTTTGCCTCTGAATCAATTTTATTGAGATTAAAAAACTCAATCAACATAGTTTTTTTCCTAATGTCAGTTCGTAATATATCAAGCAAATTTTGATTGCCTTTATAATAAACTGATTGATGATCTTCTAAATGCAGTTGTAAATTACACACTAATGAATACATTTCATTTAAATCAAATTCAAATATTCTCCATAATGCTTCTGGTGCTGCTACCCATCTGTCATCTTGATAATGTTGAATTTCATCAAAATCTTGATCTTCATTTTTATGCGAAAATGCCACTGAAATTTTATCATGTCCCTTATAAATATACTTATAAATATACTTCACTACTTTGATACTGGAACATATCTCAACATTTATATGACAATTATATATAGATAATAGATATGAATTGTAAGGAACAACCCAACGATTATCTAAGAGGCAATTTCTCACTTTTACTTGATGACCATCTTGTCTTCTTCGATAAATTGGATATGAGTCATCTGCAATAACAGTTTGGTTTGAGAAAGATCTGGGATATTTATTCTTACATAATACATTTCTCATGCAAGCATTTTTTTTTTTAAATTTTCACATGGACCATGCATCATATGTTTTACAACAAATTCATGTAGACTCTTATACTTTGAAGGATCTGGTAATTCTGTAGATACAATTCTATCAAAATGTATTGGAGATGATATCTTAAATGCAGTATCCAAGATAATTAGAAAATGAGCATGCGGAATTCCTCTTTTTTTGAAATTCAATAACATATACATGGGCAGCTACAATTCTAAAAATTGATTTCTTGAATAATTGATTCTTTAAATCTTATAATTTAGCCCTGAAAATATGTGTTGTTAGGTCGAGTCTGTCTTGTGCTGTTTGACCTGGCTTTAACTCATTATGAATTTCTTACCAATTAGGATTGCATGTCATTGTTATGAATAAGTATGGTTTTCCAAATCGTTGACAAAGAGCCATTGCATCTAAATATCTTCGCCGCATATCACGAGGTCCGCCGATGAATAAAGGTGGAAGTATAATTCTTTTACTAGTATTATTAGTTTGTGTTTCTCCAGCGGCTACACTATCAATAATCCATTGATACAAATCAGACCGTATTGTATGTTGATTTTGTCTGAAAAAGTCTAAGCGACTTGTTTCAATCTTAACGTACATATCGACAACATACTGATGTAGCAATCTACCAGCATACAAAATAACGAATGTCTCATGTTTTCGAATTTGAAGCTTATAACTATAATATTCTCTGCAATAAACTCTTTCTTTTGATTTCTTCTTGATACCTGAAATATTATAAATAACTTAATTATAATAATTAATTTTTTTTAATTATTATATATTAATATAAAAAATTTAGTAACATACCATTTTGTTGTTAGCTAAATAATTCTTCTTATATTGGAGATGATCTTATTACCGACCTTGTTATTTCTTCATTCCTTTCAAATCTGAAATTTTGATTTATATTTTGATGCCATTTAACTTCTCCATTTGGGAATAGAAGTGGACATTGCAAAGGGTCATAACATCCAAAGTAATGCTTAATTTTACGATATGTCCCAGAATATGAAGTTAATATGATGTCACGTTCAATGCAACATGTATTTTGTCCTTCAATCCATATTGCTGCTACTTGTGACACTGTAGGTGCATTATAAATCCTTTGATCTATTCTTACATCAGATCTAATACAAATTTGTAAGTTTTCTAACATATCTCTATCATTCAAAGATCTGAAAAATTGTGCGTATGGATTAATAGAAAGTATATCCATCAACTTTTTTACCAATTCCTCTGAAAGATTTAAGTCTTCAATAACATTCATTCGATTATTTGTTTCAGCATCAGTGTCATAAATTTGATGTCGATGGCATACAAGCAATTTCTAAATTAGAAAATTGCTTTTTTCTTTTTCTAGCAATACTAATATTACGTTTTTTTTTTTCTTCAACAGACATTTTAGCATATCGTTGCCTTTGATATTCTTTTTTCCTTTGATCCTCAATGTCAAATATATCTAAAAAAAATTTCAGCAATATTGATAGATTAAATGATAAAAAAAATTTGATAAATAAATTAAATGAATCATACTAACAAGCATTAAACAAAGAGATAACAAAACAAACTAAAATGTAATGAAAATAAAAATAAATTAAGTAAATGTTAAAATTGAAAATGGAACAGAAAAAAATATATTGCCATTTATAAATTTTGGTAATCTCTAAACAATTGTTTTTAAATTTTTATAAGCTCCAAGTAATTGTTAAATGACAATAAATTCATTACTACTTTGCATGGAAAATTATTCAACAGAAATAGAAATTTTTAATAAGTAAAATTATTTGAATATAAGACAAACTCACAAATATTAACAATTTATCAGATTGTTCACAAAGATAACTACAGAACCTGCATCAACAATTAATGTATATTAAAAAGAAATAAAACAAATTATTAATTATCATCACAAATTAAATAAAAAAAAATCAATTATGATACTTTAACTTGAGGGCATGATTCCTAATATTTCATATCTGCATGAGTACAAGTTATAACAGCAACCAAATTTTAATAAATTTGTGCATATGAATTAAATAGTTTTATAACCTCAATATAATTATGGATAAGCTATCAAAATAATGAATAAAAAAAATCTATATGGATAATTGAAAAATAAAAAATATCTGAATTAAAATAATGCATTAGAAATCAATATATATTTACTACAAAAATATAATGTACTTATAATTGAAAAACTATAGAGATAACTAAAAATTTGATGAACATACACACGAGTATATGAAATCAGTCTAAAAAAACGTATATTTGTCTAAATAATAATAATACTTTTCATGAAAACTGAGCGCAAATATTTATAATTTTTTTAAAAAAAAGTAAAATTATCGAAATAGAAGTAACAACAATTAATGCATTAGTAAGAAATAAAATAATTTTATTTGATCATTAATTAAATTAAAATTTATGATTTAATATGGTAAAAGACATAATGCGATATAAGTAGAGAATATCATAATAATATATGAGTTATTTAATTTCATTCTGTTAATAAATTGATAAGTACATGAATTGTAGTAAGTAAACTGACTCTAATAAGATAGACATACATTAATCTACATTAATATAATGAAGAAAAAAATATGTACTGTTACCTATGATGTCTATAGCACTCTTTATATTGATTGATGTATAATATTTTATTTCCATTAATGTATTTAATTTCTTTAATTTCATTTAAATTGTTATGATATATTATATCATCAATCTGAGAAAAAACAAGATTCTTATCAATTAATCTAACTGCACAAGTTTTACATAACTTTCATTAGTGATAAAAAAAATTTAACTTATACTTATAATAAACAAATTTGTTGTAAAATAATAAACAAATTTTAACTTATACTCAAACACAAATAAATATATAAGGTCAAAACTAAATTATATTTAACTTATTTGTCATTTCCAATTCAGTTATATTTGATTTTAAGGAATTGAAAGAGGAACATAAAAGAAAGTGGGAGTAGTAAATGAATTGAACTATGATGAATTTTAATTTATTTGCTTATTGGTTTGGTTGGCCATAAATTAAATATTATGTGCCATGTGATTTTTATGAATAACAACATGAATATTATGGTATGAGGGAGAGTCGATATAGCTTTCTTATAGTAAATAACCGTATCTTAGTATCTTGTTGAATAGATAATATAAAAGAGCCAATTGTTGTGGCATTAATGAAATTTTTTATAGCTTTATTAGATATGTTTTAAGTTGAAGACGCATCAGAGTGTTTGCACCATCTCAAATCTCATGCATTTTCAAATGTCTAGAGCCCTAATGATCATAATAAATAATTAAGGGACATATCCTAATAAATTTAATTGGTTTAATTTCAATTAAATTTTTATGATATAATGTGTAACATGAGGCATGTTCAATTACATATTTTCTACCATGTGAATAATTCAAAGTATTAATATAACTTGATAAAATGATAACTTGAGGATAGTTAAAACAACAACTTCTAAATGCAAACCAACAATTGACATAGCTCAAAAAATTCTTTTGACAAAGACCAATTTTAGCCTATCATTGAAGGTATGAAATATAAAAACTTTTATATCATTCTTAAAAATATTGTTTTGTTTAATGGACTAATTATTTTGCTTTCTTTTTCATTATAAAAGGGAATTTACAATTATTAGACTCATTAATGCTATTGATGATGATAATTATGACACTATGGAAATAGTCGAAATAGACAAAAATACAAAGGATAATAGTTATAGTTATTAGGTGCAGGACATTTGTTTTATAAACAGAGAAATGTTAAATGAGATTATTACACTTGTTTTAAATATTAGGTTAGTTTAATGGTGGTTGTTGAACGGATTAAACATTACTTAATTTATCATATAATTTGTAAGATATTGACAAAGAACCCAAATAAAAAAAATTTCAATATTCTCCCTTGTAATGCACTTAAATTAGTAGAATCATAGCAGAAGTTAACAAGATCTAAACAATTGCAAGAATTTGCTGATATTTATATTGAAAAATACAGTTACTCATGATTTAGCATTACAAGTAAAACAGAAGACAAAAGATTAAAATTTTTGTGAGTTATGTCTTGAACAAGATATAATGTTAGTATCATAAGTAAATAAATGAGAAACTTACCTCAATGAAATCTGGATGTGAATTATGCAGACAAGCAACAAGATTTATTCCCACGAAAGTTTATAACAAGAAAACAAAAAATACATGAATCAAAGAATGTAATACATTGCAATCACAATCAAAATGCTAATAATTCCATAATTAAAAGAAATATGTACAATGCAATTTTTGTTGAAGAAAAGGTTTTTTAAATGTATATGAAATATAAATAATAACGAACTTCTTCATCAAAAGCTTAATGATTTTACAAAGCGAATTAAATAAAGGTACTATGGCTTGAATTCATAAACTGATTATCTTAAGGAAGTGAGAACAACCATCGAAAGTTTCATAAAGCTACTACATATGAGATAGTTGACTGAGAAGCATCATTTTAATTGTAGTATAGAATTAACAATAGTGTTAATATGTGAAGTTTTAAGGATGTTAATGTAGAATGTTTTCTAATGTAGTGGTCAATAAAAAATGTGGCAAACATAGATGGCTAACAGCATAAGGGTTGGGGAGTACAAAGATAAGATAAATAATGGTTATTTTTTATATTGCATTTATATTTTCATAATTTATCTTCTTATAACAGTTTATTTTCTTGCTATTTAACTTTAATTGTTCCAAATTGTTTAAAAATAGTTCAATAATTTTATCGAAATTTCAGCAGCCTCCCGGCATCTCCTCCCCACCGAGGGAGAAATCGGGACGGCACTGCCATAATTCTTCCTATCCGGACCTAAGGTCGACGGCGTAAGGTCTTCGATTTCAAACCATCTCACCAGGAACTAAGTTCAACTGCGTGAGGTCTTCAATTTGGAACCATCCCGGTCGGACCTAAGATCGACGACACGAAGCCTTCAATTTAAATTCTTCCCAACCGGATTTAAAATCGACGGTATGAGGTCTTCGTTCAAAACCATCTCGACGGGACTTAAAGTCGACAGTACGAGGTCTTCATTTTAACCTTATAAAAAATTTCAGATAACGGAGCAGATTATGTTCTCAATCGATAGGTCTCATGGGTTTTATTTCTCAAATTGTCTTTGAAGGTCGTTGGCCTGTCTCACGGTGATAGCCTTCACCATGTCTTATCGCATTTTATTCTATTTATTTCATTTTTCATCAAACTAATAAATATTTTCATATATTTGTATACAGAATTATAAAATGAGCATAACAACCTCATTAGGTAAAGAGAAATCATGCTTTTAAGAACATTTCTTCTTACAGCAAAAGTTTTAAAAAATAAATATTTTTGAAGATTTTAGGAGAAAGTATTGGAGAAGGTAAGACAGTTGCACACATGCATGAGAGCAAGTAAGAAATGGCTTAAAATGCTGGTAAATTCGTTGTCCTTCCCGATGACCAAAAATGGAAAATAATTATGTTTTTATTTAAATATTTAAAAGTATTTCATTTTTTAACTAAAGGTCCATATGGAACAATGAAGGAGCTGTTAGAAATGACAGGTTGATGACAGATAGGAATAAATGAAGAACCTATGAGTAGCAATTTTTCTAAACAAATTTCTCTCTAATGTATATGATTTGATTGACCACTTAACTTCTTAAGAATTTTCAAAAAAGTGTAGATAAAACAACACAGCCAAAGAACATTGTAAGCACAACTACACAGATATTTAAATGGATATATATGATTGAAAAAAATAACTAAAATCATGAAGCAAGTTTTACTGTATTGAACTCCAATGATTTGTAACTTGAAATCAAGTAGATTGAAGAGACATAGCAGCCAGAAACCAGAACTTAGATTCAAATAATCCCAACTCATCATCCAAACCACCATATAAAAAAAACTTGAATTTCAATTTCCACAAATTTACCCAAATTTTCCATCATGATGGCAACCATCGAGCATATGCTTGGTAATAATTAAACCGCTTATAGATAAATAAATTTAAGAAAATCTAAAACTATATATATAATGTAATTTCTTAGATGTTTAATCCCAAAATCAGAACAAAAAACAATACGATTTTGAATCCGATTAAAATTGAATTATTTTAAGGTAAATTATAAAGTAAAGAAGCTTTGAAGAGTAATATTGAAAAAAATAAGACATCAACATCGAACACTAATAGCTAATAAAAAAAAATGCAAAATGCAAGAAAAGCCAATAACATGGAACACCAATTACGGAGAGGAAATACCAAAAAAAATTTAATAAAATAAATTTACATATATTTAAATGAAAAAAAAGAAATTTATTGTAAAAGATATTGATTTTGAGATAATCGATAATGAATTTGCAAACTTACATGAAATGCGATGGAGTGTTCGAGCGAACTGATGGGTTGATCGTTTCTGCGAAATAAAGAAGGATGAGAAGATGCGTTCAGTGAGAGCAATACAACGGTGAACAACTAATATACTTTTCCTTTTTTTTTTCTTTTCCTTCGATTAAATGAGAACAGGAAATATCACAATAAAAGATGAAGAATAGGAAAAAAATCCACAGAAAATTAAACTTGTTTGTCTGTAGAATATAAGAATGAGAAAAAAAATTTGGTAAATTAAATTTTGTTATGGTGGTAGAAAATTTAGTTTAAAGAGGGCCAAATTTTTATTTTAATAGATGTCATAAAGAATGTAACAGATATTACTATATTGCAAAACCTATAAAATTTCCAAGAAGGAAATTATGTATTAAAATGGAAGAAAAAAATTTCATTTTTTGTGATAAGGAATCACGGAGAGAGGAGGCGTTAGTGAGCAGAATGATAGTTGCAACTTCCTCAAAGGAAACCAATAATATAAATTAAATAAATCTTTGAAGCCTTCAAGCGTATTGCAAATCTAACCATTTACTTTTGAGGTTGTCCAGCATATGCTATCACTGATGGTTGGATGGGAATCGACATTGGGACATATTCCATTGACACATTCAGTGAAAGTCTTGAGAGTGCTAAGAACATAATCTAGAATGGGCATGTGGGTGTTTATGAGTTTGATAAGTTAGCAGTTGGAATAGAGATGAGTTAAATAGAGAATAAAAATTTTGATCTTTAGTAAAAAAAATAATGAATTCTAATTCTCACACAACCGCCTACTTTTGATACTCTATTGCCAAGAACTTGGCTGAACTTAGTGAAGAAGGTCTTACGGCAATCAATGGTGGAATAGACTCTGTTGATGCTATAGGATTCCAAGCAGACGCGTCAGTCGAAGCCGTCGTAGTGAACATTTAAAATGTAATCATTGTAAACATTTGACTTAATCTGTGATTCCCCGTCTTCAGTGCTTCCCTCTCTTGAAAAATTAGAATTTTATCTTCCCTTTTTAATCCCTAAATTCCTATTTCAACAGTCTCTATGCTTTTCAATTTCGTAATCTCTCTATCTCATTTCTTCCATGTCTGCATGCTTTTCTTTTCATGCCTCAATTTATTCTTTATCATTGTCATATTGTTCCATGTTTCTTTTGCATAACCCATCAACCCATCAGTTCACTCGAACATTCCATCTCATTACATGTAAGTTCACTAAATTAGTTTCTATTATCTCAGATGAAATATCTTTTATAAATAATCTATTTATTTTCATTAAATAATCTATAAAATATATTTTATATTATTTTATTTATATTAGTTATTTCTGTTATTGGTGTTCGATGTTATTTTATTATTTTTCTTCTATTCTATTTTTTAAATTATCTATTTGTATTCGATTTTGAGGAATTTCTTGTGTTTGATATTACTCCCCAAAGCTTTCTTATTTAATAATTTGCCTTAAAATAATTCATTTTTAATTGAATTCGGAATCATATTATTTTTGTTCCAGGTTTGGGTTGATCCTATAAGAAATTTTGTTATATATTATAGTTTTTTACATTTTCTGTTGGTTTATCTATAGATGGTTTGATTACTACCGAGCTTTGGCTCAATGTTGCCCATCATGATGGGAAGTGAAGGACAGTGCTAAAAGTTGGGATTCATTTTTTTTTGAAATTATGATATGATTTTAATGAATCTTAAGAAGAAATAAAATGTATAGTATTTTTCTCACTGTTATATTGCTCTCACACCGTGCAACGCATCCATATTTCTTTTGCAGAACCCATCAACTCATCAGTTCGCTCGAACACTCTATCTCATTTCATGTAAGTTCACTAAACCATTATATATTATCTCAGATAAAATATCTTTTATAAATTATTTATGTATTTTCATTAAATTATCTAAAAAATTAATTTTATATTTTTTATTTGTAATTCTTTTTTTTGTTATTGGTGTTCGATGTTATTGATTTTTTTTATCTTCTTGCCTATTTTTTTAATTATCTATTTCTATTCGATGTTGAGGACTTTTTTTTTATATTACTCCCCAAAGCTTTCTTATTTAATAATTTGCCTAAAAATACTTCATTTCCAATAGGATTCGGAATCAAATTTTTTTTGTTCCAAGATTGGGTTGATCATCTAAGAAATTTTGTTATATATTTACAGTTTTTACATATTTATTTATTGATCTATGGGTGGTTTGATTACTACCGAGCATAGGGTCAATGGTGCCCATCATATTGGGAAGTGGATGAAATTGTTCGAAGATGGGATTCCAGTTTTTTTTAATTTATAATTATAATTATGAGTTGTGATTATTTGAATCTGTCTACTATGTTTCTTCAATCTACTCTGATTTCAGGTTTCCAAACATTGGAGTTGAAAACACGCATTACTTCCTTCATATTTGTATTTTTCTTGTTGAATCATATATGCCCATAAATATCTTTTTAGGTATGCTTATAATGTTCTTTAACTAAAATAATTCATTTCATTTTCTAACAGCTCCTCCATTGCCCCATATCCACCTAAAGTTTAAACTTGAAAAGAGTTTTCATTTCTCCTCACCGGGAAGGGCAATCAAAGCATCATCATGTATATCCATCTCTATCTTTCTCTCATGCATGTATGCAACTGTTTTAACTTCTCCAATAGTTTCTCCTGAAATCTACAAAAAATTATTTATTTTTTCTGTAACTCTTATTGTAAGAATAAGCATTTTTAAAATCGTGAAAGCTCTTTACCTCATAAGGTTGTAAGGCACTTGGTATAATTTTTTAATACAAATAAATTAAATTATTTGTTATTTTTGTGAAACATGAAATATATATAATTAACATAGATGGGACATTGTGGAAGTTAACATCGTAAGACATGAGAGCCACCACCAAAGACAGTTTGATAAATCAAGCCCATGAAAACTATAATTCCACCACCATAAATCATATTTACCTTCCTATCAACCTGAAGACAGATTGATGTTTTATTAACAAATATCAAATTGCATAGCATGCATAGATCGTTAGAGCAATGAAGCTAAATTTGTTAATTTTTCTTATTCTTGACCAGTACTTTGCCAAGCTAAGTAGCTGCAGCATTGAAATACCACCTTTTCCTTCTTCTACAACCATAACAAACACATATCCTTCTAAGTCATTCTAAGTTCTTATAAATGATTTCTTCAAATTTTTTTCCGTTGCTTTCTTGAATTTTCGTACATTACTTCCCCGTTATTCTTCATCACTATCAGGCTTAATCATATTAGAAATGTAGGTGATCAACTCCCAATCCTGAGCTTAAGAGTTTGAGTTTAGTTAAAATAACAATTCAAACTAAATTTTAAATTCATATTTTTCTGTGACTCTTTCAGGTCTATGATCATTTATGACATATATTAGTGTTGCAACCCCCATAACATTATCCTGTAGTTAAGAGGGATACATGAAAATATAATCCCACATATATTAATTAAAATTTTATTGATGTGAAATAAAAAGTGGTTGACCACACCAATAGAGTGGATTTTATTCTCTCTTCCATTCATGTACTTCCCGAAATGTATGTAAGGCAAACAAGCCACAACCTTTGCTTTTGTGCATATCCAGTCAGTGCTTCTGTCCTTATTTTTTCTCCATTATAATATGTTCTGATGTTCTCCTAATCCTATTCTTAACATATTTACTTCCATTTATTACTGCACCACTATATGGCACAATTCATTCTTCTATTCTTGTCAACTTTTTGTTCAAACCTATTACAGACTTTATATGTACATATACCATGTATGCTTTTGAGACCTCCCAGCCTAAGCTTTTCTGTCTTTGGTATTGGGACATTCCCAAATCTACGGCTATATGATTCTATATTGGTGTTTTCTCAATTTTGCCTATTTATTCGATCGGGATAATAATGATAAGTCTGATTATTTTGTGATGAGATTTTCTAATTATTTACAAAGGTTTGATTCTTTATAATTTATTTACTAGAAGTATTTCTTTACAAATTGACTAATAGCTATTTTTTATTCATAATTTTGACCAACCAAATTCATAATTCTTTTTTTTCAAACTCATATACTTCTGCAATTTTATCTCTGAAGATGCTTCTTTTGGTTGTTCAGCAACCCTTCGTTCTATTTAAATTTTTTTCCATTTGATTCCTCTAATACATTCAACATACTTCACCATTATAACTTAACCTGGCATCACAAATGATAAATTCAACAATGTTTAATCCGTTCAACAATCACCAATAAACCAACTTAATATTTTAAACAACTATAATCAAAGCATTTAACATTTCTATGTTTACTGAACAAATTTCCTGGACCTGATAATTATCACTACTATTACCCATTGTATCTTTGCCTCTTTCCACAGTGTCATAATTATCATCATCAATATCATCAATGAGTCTAATTATTATAAATTCTCCTTTATATTGAAAAATAAAGCAAACTAATTAGGCCATTAGACAAAACAATGTTTTGAAACAAAATATAACAAATTATTTTTTAAACATAATATAATATGTAATAATTTTTCATACCTTCAATGATAAGCTACAATAGGACTCTATCAAAAGCAAATATCAAAATATGTTTATTGGTGTTTTGCATTTAGCAGTTCTTATTTGAATTATCCTCAGTCAATCATTTTATAACGTTATATTAATACTTTGAATTATTTACATGTTATAAAAGACATTACGGATCATATTTGACGTTACACAATCTATCATAACAATTTAACTGAAATTAAATAAAAAAAAAATATTATGATATGACTCTTAATTATTTATTATGTTCATTAAGGTTCTTTACATGAGAAATTCCATGATAGTTATGCGTCTTTAACGTCAAATAAACTAACAAACCTATAGAAAACTTCATTAATACCACGTCTTTAACGCTTTTTTTATTTCTAACTAATTCATTATTTGTTATTACAGATTGCATACTTTTGTGTTTGGAGAAGGCAAACTCTATAAACGTTTGTGAGTCCATCTTCTATTTCGATAATTTTACTTATTAAATAAATTTTCTAAATAGTTGAGATCAGTTTGCATGAAAAGTCTTATTATGTAGGAAATATATATTGAGCTCTAATGCATTATTCTAAATATGCTTTTTTGTATTTTTCAATTATCCATAAATCTTTATTTAATTCATTATTTTGAGATCTTATCCATAATTATATTGAGGTTATAAAATTAGTTAATTCATTTGTCCAAATTTTTTAAACTTCGTTTTTTTTTATAACTAATACTCATGAATACATGAAATGTTGTGAATCATTTCCTCATGTTAAAATATCATAATAATTTTTTTTATTTTTTTATTTAATTCATACCGATTTAATGTGAACAGTAGTTAATGTTTGTGAGTTTGTCTTATATTCAGATAATTAAACTTATTAAAAAATATAATTATGTATAATAATTTTCCATGAAAAAGTAGTGATGAATTTATTATCATTTACTAATTCCTTAGAGCTTACACAATTTTTTTATTGCAATATATATTTTCTTTTCCATTTGCAATGTTAATTATTACTTCACTTATTTTTATGTTCATTAAATTATAATTTATTTTGTTTCCTCATTGTTGAATGTTTATGAGTATTGATCATTTAAGTATTTTTTTTTTAATTTTTTTAATCATTTAATCTATTAATATATTGCTAGAAATTTTATAGATATATTTGACATGGATCAAAGGAAAAAATAATATCAATGACAACTATATGCTAAAATGTCTGTTGAAGAAAAACAAAAAAAAGTTGCTTGATAGTAATATTGATCGAAAACAAAAAATATCATTTGCAAATTACTTAGAGCTTACACAATTTCTTTATTGCAATATATATTTTCTTTTCCATTTGCAATGTTAACTATTACTTCTCCTATTTTATGTTCATTAAATTACAATTTATTTTGTTTTCTCATTGTTAAATGTTTATGAGTAGTGTTCATTTTAGTATTTTTTTTTCAAAATTTTTTGTATCATTTAATCTATTAATATATTGCTGGAAATTTTTTAGATATATTTGACATGGATGGTCAAAGGAAAAAAGAATATCAAAGGCTACGATATGCTAAAATGTCTATTGAAGAGAAACAAAAAAAATTGCGTGCTATTAATATTGCTAGAAAATGAAAAAAGTAGTTTTCTAATTTAGAAATTGCTTGTTTGCCATCGACTTCAACTTGTTCAGGTTTCTTTTTTCAAACCTAAAATTATTATGTTAATTTTAATTTATATTTCTTAATAATTAATATATTTTATCTTGTAATAAACAGATATAGAAGCATCTAATATCAACGATGTTAATATTGAGTACGAATCAAGTTTGTCAGAATTACACTTTCTTAAACACCAACGTTCATGTTGTTATTGTAATGCAAGACTATTTCAATTTGAACCTCCTACATTTTGTTGTTATAATGGAGAGGTCATGCTTGCTCCAACAATTGTTCCAGATCAACTATATGAATTATTCACCTCATGTTCACCTGATTCAAAAGAATTTAGATTAAAATCAGAGCATATAACAGTATATTTGCATTCACATCTTTTGGAGCCCATATAGATACAAATTTGGCAAATGCAAGATAGGGAATTTACACGTTTAGAGCTCAAGGTCAAATTTATCACAGTCTACCTCCTATTACAAAAGGTTCAAATGGTCTATGCTACTTCCAATTATATATTTATGACACTGATGCTGAAACAAACAATCGAATGAATGTTATTGAAGATTTAAATCTTTCTGAGGAATTGGTAAAGAAATTGATTGATATACTTTCTATAAATCCATACGCTCAATTCTTCAGATCATTGAATAATAGAGATCTGTTGGAAAACTTACAAATATACATTAGATCTGATGTAAGAATAGATCAAAGAGTTTATAATGCACATATAGTATCCCAAGTAGCAGCAATATGGATTGAAGGAGATAGTACATGTTTCATTGAACGTGATATCATATTAACTTTACATTCTGGGACATATCGTAAAATCAAGCATTACTTTGGATGCTATGACCCTTTGCAATATCCGATTCTATTTCCAAATGGAAAAGTTGGATGGCATCAAAATATAAATCGAAATTCCAGATTTGGAAGGAATGAAGAAATAACAAGGTCAGTAATAAGATCATCTCCAACAGAAGAAGAATTATTTAGCCAACAAGAAAATGGTATGTCATTAATTTTTTTATATTCATATATAATAATTAAATTAATTATCAAAATTAATTAATTTATATTATTTCAGGTATCAAGAGGACATCAAAAGAAAGAGTTTCATGCAGAGAATATTATAGTTACAAGCTTCAAATTCGAGAACATAAAAAATCAATTATCTTGTATGCTGGTAGATTGCTACATCAGTATGTTGTTGACATGTACGTGAAGATTGAAACAAGTCGCTTAGACTTCTACAAACAAAATCAACATACAATACGATCAGATTTGTATAAAGGTATTATTGATAGTGTAGCCGCTGGAGAAACACAAAGTAATAATACTGGTAAAAGAATTATACTTCCACCTTCGTTCATTGGCGGACCTCGTGATATGCGACGAAGATATTTAGATGCAATGGCTCTTTGTCAACGCTTTGGAAAACCAGACTTGTTCATAACAATGACATGTAATCCTGATTGACAAGAGATTAAAAATGAGTTAAAGCCTGGTCAAACGGCACAGGACAGACCCGATCTAACAACACGTATTTTCAGGGCTAAATTACAAGATTTAAAGGATCAATTATTCAAGAAATCAATTTTTGGAACTGTAGCTGCCCGTGTATATGTTATTGAATTTCAAAAAAGAGGACTTTCACATGCTCATTTTCTGATTATCTTGGATGCTGCTTTTAAGATAATATCTCCAATACAGTTTGATAGAATTGTTTCAGTAGAATTACCATATCCTTCAAAATATAAGAGTCTACTTGAATATGTTGTAAAATATATGATGCATGGCCCCTGTGGAATTTTAAACAAAAACAATGCTTGCATGAGAAATGGATTATGTAAGAATAAATATCCTAGATCTTTCTCAAACCAAACTATAATTGGTGATGACTCATATCCAATTTATCGAAGAAGGCAATATTTGCATCAAGTAAAAGAAAGAAATTGTTTCTTAGATAATCGTTGGGTTGTTCCTTACAATACATATCTATTACCTAGATATAATTGTCACATAAATGTTGAGATATGTTTCGGTATCAAAGCAGTAAAGTATATTTATAAGTATATTTATAAGGGACATGATAAAATTTCGGTGGCTTTTTCACAAAAAAATGGAGAAAAAGATTTTGATGAAATTCAACAATATCAAGATGACAGATGGGTATCAGCACCAGAAGCACTATGGAGAATATTTGAATTTGATTTAAATGAGATGTATCCATCAGTGTGTAATTTACAACTGCATTTAGAAGACCATCAATCAGTTTATTATAAAGACAATCAAAATTTGCTTGATATATTACGAACCGACATTGGAAAAAAAACCATGCTAACTGAGTTTTTTAATCTCAATACAATTGATTATGAGGCAAAGAGTATTTGTATAGAGAAATTCCTGAAAAATATGTGTGAGATAAAAAAAAAATATGGAAGAGGAGGAAAAAATATGAGCAAATTGGCCGTATAAATACAACAAATCCATCAGATGGTGAAAGATATTACCTCAGAATTTTGTTAAATCATGTATATGGACCAACTTCATTTTCTGATTTATTACGAGTTCATGGAATTCAATGCTCAACTTTTAAAGAAGCTGCAAAAATGCATGGTTTACTGGAAACAAATACTTATATATCAGATTGCTTAAATGATGCATCAAATTATCAAATGCCAAATGCACTCAGACAATTATTTGCTATTCTTCTTATCTACTGTGAGCCAACAAATGTTCTTCAATTATGGAATGAGTACTACACAGATTTGTCTCATGATTATCAAGCCATTAAGGATATTTCTTATGATGAATGTGTTTCAAAAACATTATTTGATATCAACTTATTTCTTGAGAGAATGGGAAGGTCCATCGATGATTTTGACTTGCCTGAATTGCCACATGTACAAGAGATCTTTCATGATTTAAATGATGAGCTCAATAATAGAGAAATATCTGAAGAGCGAAATGTCATTACTCCAGCTGAAGATTTAAATATAATACATACACTCAATTCAAATCAGAAGAATGCATTTGAAGAAATTATCAATCGTGTTAATCAGAAACGTCATAGCATGTTCTTCATAGATGGTCCTGGAGGTACAGGTAAAACATATCTGTATCGTGCTATTCTTTCAACTTTAAGAAATGAAGGTCATATAGCAATCGCAACAGCTACATCAGGAGTAGCCGCATCAATATTGCCTGGAGGTCGAACAGCACATTCAAGATTCAAAATACCTATAAATTCAACAGAAACAACATTATGTGCAATTACCAAACAAAGTGGACTTGCTCAGTTA
>NW_021319302.1:234108-275678 GCF_001605985.2 Dendrobium catenatum | reverse complement strand
TCTCTCTCTCACTATCTCTCTTTTTAGTTTTCTTTATTGCAAGTTATAACAACTTTAAGAGTTGATGACATTCGTTAGATTTGAATATTATGTTGCATATCTATTTCTAATAATTAACTTTTTTTTTAACTTGCCACATGTTTTAAGTCCTATTAAAAAATTCTCACTTCGTCTGCTTATGATTAACTCAATCATAAAAATGAAATTACAAATACATAGCAATATACTTATCTTAAACATAATATGATTGTTGTATGCAATTATATGATTACAATACTATATTTTCGTTCATGGTAGATGCTTATTCATTATTTCTTATCTTTTTGTTAGGAAATTAAAATGTCTTCTACATTTAAGTCAAAAGGTCTTTCAACTGATCATGTATTACTTACTAATGATAATTTTGCTGCAAATTCCTTATAAGTTTATTTTTTTATGAACTTGCGATTTGTAAAATTTTTATTTTTGTAAATTATGTTTGAGATTTTCATGTCATATTTATTTTGTTGTAGGAAAAATGATAAACTTTCTGAAGCATGCCTCATTTATACTTCCTATATTTCAATTTATTCGTTAATAAGTTAACAATTTTAACTTTCCTCTAAGTTGATTCTTCTTATGTCATTAATTTTTTCTGCTTTCTAAGAACAATTCAATTTTTTAATGTAAAAGTACAATTATAAATTTTTTTTTTTAAAACCGCCATTGCCGGTCCCAAGCCCGGATGAAAAAGGTTGAGGGTAAGATGATTTACCAAAAATTTTGATTTTATATTCCTTAAAATATTTTTTTAAAGCATTTAAGCTTTATTTCATAAATCCTTCCTGAATAGGATACCAAAAAAATAATTTATATGTTTCTTAAATTGTTTTAATGATTTACGATATTATTTATTTTCATTATGCGTAGTACGAAGCTATCAACTGAAATAGAGAGTAGCAATGATAAACTCTATTTGTTTAAGACATACGAAGTATTGGTATGCATGAAGCATGTTTATGAGAACTTGATTCAATTGACATATTGTTCTCTGAATCATTTCAGTTTTTTAGCTTTGCATAGAATTATTCGTTGAAAAAATATAATTTAATAAACTTGATAATTTTATGATTATTCTGACAGTTAATCTATTTTAATTATATAGTTTATTGAAAGTTTAAAATACCTTAATTCTTTTGTAATTGCTTCAAAATTTTCAAATTGATAAATGATTACGCATCTGACTTGATTACCTTCATTATTTCCTTTAACTATTGAAAAAAACACATATTTGCTCAGGATTTTTCAATCTCTTAAAATTTGATTTTATTATCTTCAAAATAAAATTCATTACATTCTTTAGCAAATCTAAATGAAATAAATTTAAATTGTATTATAAATCTTAATTGGATTTTATTATATATATAATACCTTCTTTCAATTAATCTTAATTCATGTATAATAGAATTATAAATCATATATATTCATACAAATATAAATTTCATCTTGATACAAAATCTTATATCTTTAATATATCATATAATAATTAAAAAAATTATATATTATTTATTTTAAAATTTTTATTCACATGCACATGGTGCACGTGCATTTATACTAGTATAATTCAACTGCACCGGATCATAAATTCATTTAAACTATCATATCTAAATAAATTAATATAAAGTATTTCACAAGTATCAGAACTAAAATCATAAATTTTCATTCACAATTTCCATCGAAAATTTGTCACAGATTTTTTTTTTCTTTGACCAACATTATATGGATAGAAGCTTAGTCCTTCATCCAACCAACACCATGAACTATTCTACTTTAATCTTGTAGGAATAAATCATGCTGACATGACAATTGCTCATGTAGCATAAAAAAAGGCTCATAATAGTGTATGAATAATATTAGGACAACTCATCATCTTTCATGAAAGCTCATCATTCTTTCTTATTGAAGCTTATTTCAAGAGACAAAAATTTGTTAATAATCTGCATTTTTTTTTCATATCATATAGAAGAGCTTTGTAATCTGCTCTATAATGATTATTTCATCTTTATGATAAAGGCAAAAGTTATTAGATTGAGAATTATGCACATAAGTTGCAATTCATTCACTCAAGTAGCAAATAGCTTTATTCAAAGTCGTCTCCGCTTAATGAAATCAATTTATCATCTCATGATAGCATTTCTTGTAGCTATTGATAAAATAAATCATTTGCTCGTTCACTTTCATTTTGTGAAGATATTTATACGAACAATCTACCTTCTCTTATAATTCATAACTCATGGTAACGTATTTGCATAAAGTCGACAACAACGTGACGATTGTGCTCGAAAAACTTATGCCGTAGATATTTCAATCTCGACAATTTAAGAAAATTTATGATTTATAGAAGTTTATCTTCATAGCTTTCTCATGAAAGTTCAAAAGTAACAATTGATATCCTCTGTCCTTTAATTGATGCAACATCCAAAAATATTGTTTGCCCTTGCCTTCAACTCTAGCGGAGTATCGAAAACCCTAGTCACTCAGTCGTACGATTGTGCGCTTCTAGCATCAACCAAGTCTTTCATTGGGTGCCCCAAACCTTCTCTAAAATATGTCAATGCTTCATGATGTAATCTGGAAAAAAATTGAGGACTCTGATAAGCAAATGTGATGTTAATTTTACACTCATAAAAAAATAAAGCTGCACCATCCACTTTAACTAATTTCCTCCTATTTAAAGTAATATTTACATATGCTCATTATAATTTCAACCTACGCTCTTTTATTAAAATTTGCCATTACTAAATTACTCTATCACAAAAAAAAAAAAAAAAAAAAAAAATCATCTGTTACTACATCAAAAATAAATAAAAATTTATATTTACCTTAACTTAATTAATGTGATGTTAATTTTATAGCTATTATATTATTCTCTAATTACATTTAATAAAACTAATTATATAAAAAAATTTAGGGGTTTTTACATACATACCATTTTATAACATATATATTACATATTTAACACTCAAAACTTAAATATTTCTTATATACCACTTTAATCCAAACTTAACCTCAGAAATACCACTCCATCTTACTCCGTTCGCTCGGTTTCACGTTCACGCCCGCTTAGCAGTTAAAATCCCTAAAAACCTTCGGCTCTTCCCACCGAACACCACCGAACGCTTGAGGAAATCCCGTGCTCCTTCGTCTCTTACCACTGGAAGGAGAAGTAGGGTAAGATTTGCTCCTAAACTCCCCAATATCGTCTATTTTCCCCAATGTTTCTTCAGCTCATTCATCGTTCGTGAGGATAAATCTGTAGAAGCTGTAGTATACTCAGGCAACTGAATAAAGCGGGCGTGGATTTCTTCAGCCGGAGCAGGAGTATGCTTCAGCCAGAGCATGTTTTGGTGGTTCTATATTCAGTTTTAATTTTTTTTTGTTAATTTCTTTATCCCGATGCTACCGTAAAAGCATTAATCTGTAGGAATGCAATTTTAATGAAATGTAAGTGTTCTTTAGGTTATTTCAAATGATTTCAGTTTAATGCTCCTATAGAGTAGTATTCTTCAGTTTACTTGAGAGTAGTATTCTTCAGTTTACTTCAAATGAGTTCATCAAATTGAAATCTATGTTTATGTTTTTGTGTAGCAGTGAACATAATAACAAGTTTGACGGCATAGTTGCTTCAAATGAGTTCATCAAATTCATCTGCTACGAGGCGCCCACATTGTCAAGTTTACTGCTACTGTCATCTTAAGTGTGTTTTATATACTTGCTACCGTGGACCCAATTCTGAAAGGCAATTTTATAGATGCATGAATAATCGAACGGAAGACGATTGCAGGTACTTTAAATGGACAGACGACGTAGAAGAGACAACTTCTCGTGTACCTAATGAAGATGAAGGCTTTGAAGCTAGGATGTCTAAGAAGCAAGACTTGATCATCTTGTTGATGAAAGTCTTTATTAGTGTTTTTCTTGTTGACATTGCTTTCCGTATTTATTTAGTTTATTGTTGCATGTCGAAGTAGTCCAAATGATGTAGAAGTTTATTGTATGGTTGCTGTGTAGTTGATCATGAATGTTTTGATGAAGTCTATTGCAACATTTTGTAAGTTGTTTACTAGTGAATGAAATTTCACCTTGTTCTTCAAATTTTGATCACCTTGTTCATGCTTTACGTGCAAGTCAATTTGATTCAAGGTTTATTTGATGTAAACTGGGAAGAACTTCATGCTTCATTCACAAAACTGTGAACTGACTGCAGAAAACTAGAATTTTATACGCGTGAACACATCAGAATTCACAATCCATTGCTTCATTCACAATCCCGTGAACCGTCTGCTAAAGCTCTCCATCTCTAGGAAGAGAGAAAGAACTCATCTTCTTAAAAAAAAAACCAAAAAAGTTAAAAAAAAAAATGCTTAGAACTATAATATGATTCAGTACCTTTTCATCAACACATCTGAAGTGGACCGGCACACAGAACTTGTTGTTCTCCACCTTGGCCCCTGGAGTAGATTTGGTCGCTTCCGAAGCAAGGTTCTATAAACCTTTATATAATGAACATAAAGAAATACAAAGAAAACTACAGAGAAATACAAAGAAAACCACAACGAAAATATAATGTACCTTAATCCGACACCGGGCGCTCACAATTACCGTTGGGAATCACACCGGCCGAGCAGAGGATCGCCACCAGCGATCGCAACCAGTCGAGCAGAGGAATGTCGCTAGCGATCGCAAGCAACCGAGCTCGCGAATCGCGATCAGCCGGACGCAAGCAGCGAGTAGAAGGAAGAATACGCGAGCAACGAACAGAGGGAATTCCAATGGACTGTGTTCGCGAGCAGAGCAGAGCTAACTCCGAACGGAAAATTTCCGCGGGAAGAATACGTCAAGACGGACGATGTAACGAAGTGGTATAATTGATATATAAAATAAGTTTTAGGTGGTATAATAGTAATATTAAATTTTTAGGTGTTAGATATGTAAATGATTATAAATATAGTGGTATGTATATAAATTTTCCAAAAATTTATCATCCTCCTAAAAACCACCCTCCTCCCCGATCCTCCAAACTTCTCTCCTCGCCGATTTCTCAAAAAGCAAGTCGCCTCGGGCAGAGCGGAAGACGCCAAAGCCGTTGGCGATCTCATATGAGAACACCAAAATTTTGGCGAAGTCTTCAATTTTCAGAAGAAATTATCAAATAATTTTATATTTTCTTCACAAAATTAGACTCCGACGGTCCGACCATCACTTTAAGAAGTCTGCTCCTTCTCGAATCAAGGTGATGGCAGCCAGCAGCGCGAGCTGGCCAGGAGCTGAGCGTCGACAGTATCTGGCCATGGCAGCGTGGGGAGGTCCGGCGTTCGCCGGCGATTGATCGGCCGAAGTGGCTAGCGTGAGATCTTTTTGCCTCTTTTATGATTTTTTATTTTTGAGATATTATTTTATGTGTTTATTGATGACGGCATTTCAAAAATATCAGAATGAATATAATGTTTATTTTATCTTAGCAATTTCTTAACAATTAAATTGATGAATAAATGTTAATTTTCTTCTTGATTCTATAAATTTTCTGTGTGACCTCAAGGCAATAAATTTACCGTTGTTTCTCTATTGTAAAATTTATCTATTGAACAAACGAGAAACATTTAAATGCCAATTTTAAGGGTGCATGCCTTGATTTCTTGTTTAAAGCATCTCCAACTGAAAATCTCATTTTTCACTCTAAAATGTAGTGAAACTCAAAAATATTGCAATTCATCTCCAATCGAACTCCATTTTGTGGGCTTCTGCAAAGGTATTTCTCCTCTTGGCGCGTTTCTTCGGCAAATCCGGTTAAGACAAAAAAATTCGTCAGTGAACAATGCAACGCTAATATTGGCATCGCACTGTTCACCCGCAAACAAATAATGAAAGTTTGGGGTTCGTCTGGAGCGACCGAACGACGTCATACGCATTTTTGACGTTCGGTTGGAGATGCTCTTAGCGATTAGCGACCCAGCTTTATTTTGGTGGCTACAGATAAAAGTTACTAAACGAGATTAGCAATCAAAAGTAATAAATAGTTTCCGAATAAATACTCATTAGCATAAAAAAAATGATCGCTAATATGAACAATTTTAGCGACCAATTTTAACCACTGGTCACTAATTTAACAGCCAGAAAAATATGTGGTTGCTATTTGCTTTAGCATCCAATTTGTTTTTTTTAGCTACCATTTTTCTTGGTCGCTAATGACCTATTTATTTATAGAGTAAAATGGCTAATCTCGACCTTACATTTCTAACTAACTTGCTTTCTAATTATCGTTCGTATATACATAGTTACATATCCGGATTAGCAGGGCCATAAATAGATTTGGCAATCCCTATTTAAAGAAAGAGGCAATCAAAATTGTGTGGACCAGCTAGAGTTCATCCGGTTGAACCTAAATGTTTTGTTAGCAAAATGAAGGTTCGAGTCACTCCACCGCGATGAGGGCCAAGCGAACTGCTCATCCAATGGCTGGAGTGACCAAAGACGGCGACACCGGAGGCCATCAGCCACCACCGTGCAGCGGGCACCGGCGGCTTTGTGAACAGGGCATCTCCTGTACGCTGAATACGGAGGTGGGGATGATGCTCGCCGTGATTCGCCAGCCTCCAGACCCCACCATCAGCCCCACCCTTCATGGAGCTCCTGAAACCGACTCATATAACTCCCATCATGTCCAGTCCCTTCTTTCTCTGCGCTCCATCATCTTCCACCCCCTTCGTGGAAGCTGGCACTCCCTCGACCCGATGGTCTACCTCTCCCCCTTCCTCGACATTATACAGAGCGAAGATGTCACGGCGGCCTCCACTAGCGCCGCCCTTTACGCAGTGCTAAAGATCATGCGCCTCGACATCTTTAGCGAGATCACCCCCGGTGCTCGCGAGGCAATCCACGCGGTGGTCCTTGCCATTACCAATTGCCGTCTAGAGCTCACTGATCCTGCATCAGAGGACTCCATCCTCATGCATATCCATCAGGTGCTCACCGCCGTGATGCACTCCAATGCCTCGGTCCTACTGACAGATCACGCAATCTGCACCATCGTCAGCTCCTGCTTTCAGATTGTTCAGCAGTCCGCCGATCGCAGTGATCTCCTACAACGCAGCGCTCGTCATGCAATGCACGACCTTATAGAGGGTATATATTCCCGTCTCAGCAATATGCGATACTCCGACGGTGGCCCCGTAGACTCCGGCTCTGAAGCGGAGAAAAATGCCCTGTTCCTTCACGTGAGCTACACGGCGCAGTGTATGATTGATATCTTCTCTTTCCTCTGCTCTCTCGTGAATGTTGAAGAGCCCGTCGACCCCGAAACTGCTGACGCCAGCTCTGACGAGGAGTTCCAGCTCTTCGTCCTCTTACTCATTAACACCGTGGTAGAGCTCGGCGGCGACAGCATCAACCATCACCCCGGCCTTCTCCACATAATTCAGGATGATCTTTTCCACCATCTCATCCATTATAGTACCCGATCTGGACAACGAATCCTCTCCATCACCTGCAACATTGTTTTCAGTCTCTATCATTTTCTTCGCGGGTAAATTATTGAGTTCGAATTATAAATATTTTTGTTATATGATAATCTTTTTTTTTTTTTTTTTAATCTCCATGTCATCTTCCATTCATTTCGTTTGATTTCCCTTCTTCATTTTGTTTGGCTTTCTAAATATTGTAGGTCTTTGAGGTTGCAATTAGAGGCATTCTTCATCTACGTGCTGTTAAAGATCGCCAAGGGGAGTTATGGATCTCAGCTCCAAGAAGTGGCGGTCGAGGGTATCACAAGTTTTTGCAGACAACCCAATTTCATAATGGAAATATATGTGAACTATGATTGCGACCCTATCCGGCACAATGTGTTGGAGGAAATTGTAAAGCTTCTCTGCAAGACGGCGTACCCCATGAGTAGTCCAATATCGTCGATGCAGCTCCAGGCCTTCGAAGCCTTAATCAGCATAATTCACAACATCGCCGATGGTATTAAAATTCACCATGCCCTTAGTCGAGATGCATACGCGATCGATGACTCCACGTTTAAGCCCTTCTGGCTCGAGCGCTGTGACATGCACAAGGATCCCGATTCCTGGGTCGAATTTGTAAGGATGAGAAAGCTAAAGAAGAAGAAGATCATGATGGCCGCCAATCATTACAACAGGAATGAGAAGAAGGGAATGGCTTTTCTCAACATTTGTCGGCTGGTGCCAAGCCCGCCAGACGCTAAAAGCATTGCCTACTTCTTTCGCTACACGCCGAGGCTCGACAAGAATAAGATTGGTGATTACTTGGGCGAGTCCAACGACTTCAATATTAAGGTCCTTAATGAGTTTGCACAAACATTTGAATTCGATGGGGTGATCCTTGACACTGCCCTCCGAACCTTTCTCGAGACTTTTCGACTCCCCGGTGAATCTCAAAAGATCCACCGCATTCTTGAGGCATTCTCAGAGAGGTTCTATGACCAGCAGACATCTGGGATTTTTGCGAGCAAAGATGCCGTCTTCATTCTCTGTTACTCCCTCATTATGCTCAACACAGACCAGCATAATCCGCAGGTGAAGAAAAAGATGACAGAGGATGAATTTATAAGGAACAACAGAGCTATTAATGGAGGAGTGGATCTTCCCCGAGAGTATCTATCGGAGTTGTTCCTCTCCATTTCCACAAATGCAATCACCCTCTTCGATTCATCAAGTGCCGTCATTTCTGAGATGAACTCCCACCTTTGGGCGAACCTCATGAAACAAACGCGTACAGTGGAGCCCTACATATTGTGCGACTATAAGCACAAGCTTTGTCGGGAAGTTTTCAACACCATCTCTGGCTTATCGGTTGCCACCATCTGTGTCATCTTCGAGCAAACTGACGACGAGAATGTGCTGCAAGAGTGCATCGAAGGGCTATTCTCCATCGCCCGGATTGCTAGATACAGTTTGGAGGACATCCTTGATGAACTATTGTTTTCTTTGTGCAAGTACACCACGCTACTCAATCCATATGCCACCGCAGAGGAGATCGTCTTCAGCTTCTCAAATGAGGTGAAGCCGAGGATGGCGACGCTGGCCATTTTCACAATCGCTAACAAGTTCGGCGAGTCAATCAGGGGGGCTTGGAGAAACTTGGTAGACTGTCTTCTAAAGCTTAACAGGTTAAAGCTATTGCCGCCTACACTTCTCGAGACCTGTCGTAGTGCAACAGAGGCTGACATAGACAACGATGGAGGCCGTCATTCAAAGTCAGAGTCTGGATCTGGCGTGATCTACCCACCATCCTACCTGGGCAGCGACAGACGAAACATTTCTGGGCTGGTCGGTAGGTTCACAGAGCTCCTCTCGCTCGAATCCGGTGCCGACTCGATGTTGAATGCTGCGAGCGACATGGAAAACAACCTCAAGATAATACAACAATGCAGAATCGATAGCATATTTAAGGATAGCGCGGGGTTGCCTCAAGAGTCATTGCAGCACCTTATACGAGCCCTCGTCTTTGCTGCGGCTGGTAAGGGGCAAAAGTTCAGCACGTCGGTGGAGGAAGAGGAAACAGTTGGATTCTGTTGGGACCTCATCTTCATCATCATAACAGCCAACCTTCATCGCTTGAGTGCATTTTGGATGCAGTTTAATGAATGCCTGGCATTGGTGTCACAAGTTCCTCAATTCTCACCATGCCCATTTGTTGAGAAGGCAATGGTTGCCTTGTTACGGGTGGTGATTTTGATACTTTCTTCGGAGCCACCAAGGTTGCAGGACCGGCAGTCGGAGGAGATGGTTTTCAAGTCAATCAATTTGACATGGAAGCTGGACAAGGATATCTTAGATGCGTGTAATGACAGTGTGACTGAGGCGACGATGAAGATCTTGAGCAAATATGCAAGAAATGTGCAGACGACACTTGGGTGGAAGACGCTATTCCACCTGCTGTCAGTTACGGGGCGGCACCCGGAGAACTTTGATCGGGGGGTAGAGACCCTAATAGGCCTGATGACAGAGGCCGACCACATCACTAGGAGTAACTACGCCTATTGCATTGAGGCTGCCTTTGGGTTTGCTGCACTGAAGATCAGTCCGGTGGAGAAGAGCTCCCAAATTCTGAATCTAATGGCTGGTTCCGTCAAGTGGATCATACAGTGGCAAAAGTCAAGTTTTTATGAGACAGGGAACTCCAACATGCACAACAGCAGCTCGTCCACGGAGGAAGGAATTAATAAGGCATCCAGTGTTCAGGGAAATAGTTTCGCGGCGACGAACCTATTCATGAAGCTGGCGGAGGCATTGCGGAAGACGAGCTTAGTGAGGAGAGAGGAGATAAGGAACCAAGCGGTGGAGGCGCTGGGATGGTGCTTCTTGGAGGTGGCGGACGAACTGGAGTGGACGGCGGGGAGCTATGCGTCGAGCTTCAACCTGGTGATTTTTGCGATGGTGGACGATCTTCATGAAAAGATGGTGGAGTATTCAAGACGGGAGGGAATGGAACGGGAGATGCGGAGCATGGAGGGGACGTTGAAGATGGCATTGGAGCAGATGGTGGAAGTTTACCTATGTTTTATGGTTCGGCTGGCAGCTGGACCAGGCTTTAGAACCTTTTGGCTTGGACTGCTGCGAAGGATGGACACTTGTATGAAGGCCAGCCTTGGAGAGGAGGGTCTGCCGTCGCCGGTGATGCAGGAGCTCGTGCCGAAGCTACTCAAGAGGATGATATTAGAGATGAAAGAGAAGCAGGTGCTTGTGCAGAGTGATGAGAGTGATCTCTGGGAAGTCACAAATATACAGATCCAATGGATAGCGCCATCAGTCAAGGAGGAGCTATTCCCGGATGATTAATCACTTAATGTTAGTTCAGTTAGGTGTATTTTTAATGTAAAAAAAAATTTAAGGTAAAGAACATATAATTTATTTAGAATTTGAGAAATTATTTCATTAAAGATAAAATTTTGATGAATTTAAAAGGATATTTTAATTTCTAACACTATGTAATCGATGTTGGTAAAGCAATAATAGAATAAATAATGTTAATAAATGAATCATCTTATTTGAAGGTTTAACTAATTAAATAAATAATTTCTCTTATTACTTTTAAGAATTTTGTAATACCTATAACTTTATCAATATTGTTATTATTATTATTATTATTTGGATGACAAGAGTAATAACGATTTATTAAATAAACTTGGCAAGAATTTCTTCTTAAGATATATGAAAAGAAAAAAATTGGTTATTGGCCTCTAGCCAACCAAACGGGGGAGGATACAACATAGAATTGGAAGTCAGCTGGTTTCACTATTAGTAATTCTAGTGCCCTTGAAAGAGTAAGACAAATGAGTTGGGGATTGATTCAGGCACGGTGGCTGCCATGATAGTAGTAGCATATGATCTATGATACTTCATTTCATTGTGTGCCCTCCAACTTTGATAAACTGCACTGCAATATATGCGAGCTACAACCATTTGAGAGATTTTCAACCTACTAAAGGATTTGCAAATTTCATCCAACTCAAACACAACTCAGATATCTCCAAGGAACTAAAGACTTTGGTCTTCCCATCTTCAAATCCAATCTCCAACTCATTACTTTTGCCGATGCCAATTGGACCACAGATCTTGTTACCCGCTACTCCACCTCTGGATATTGTACGTATCTCGGCAACACCCTAATCTCTTGGATAGTAAAGAAGTAACAAACTGTTGTAGGCTCCTCCACAGAGGTTGAATACAGATCATTGGCAACAACGACAACAGACGTAATTTTACTTCTAAGGCTTATCTAAGATTTTCACATCTCTTCTATCAAGTCGACCGTCGTCATCCATTATGACAACACATCGGCCATTGCACTCACCCACAATCTAGTATTTAATGCTCGTATCAAGAACATTGAAGTAGACTGTCATTTTATACGAGATCATATTCAATCTGGCAAAGTTACTATTCTTCCAATCAACGCGACTGATCAAACTGTGGATATCCTAACCAAACCTCTTTCTACTTCAAGATGTCACGTGTAACTCTAGTGCTCTACAAATATAGCCTGTTGTACAGAAAATAGAGATGCAGAACTTAGTTTCATTGAAATGGAAAACGTCTTTCTTCTCTACTTTATCTTCTTGCCTTAGCTGTATAGGAATCTCTTTAGATATGTTCTGAATCATTTAAAACAAAAGCAAACCAAATGTAACATAACTGAATTCTTAAAAATCATTTTATAAAGCAAGTTCTTTGGGTTATTAAGCATAGCATGACAACACTGTAAATTATCATCTGTTGGCTATCAAATGTTCTTAACTAAGGCTTCATTTGGGATAATACTCTCATTCTTTTTTAAAACAGCTTTTTAATAAAAATTTTTGAATTAAAAATTTTTAATACAATATGAAAGTTTATCATATTGTATTTACAGTGGTATTTAAGTTGGATTTACGCTAAATCCAGCCAAACGGTTTTTGTGCGTATTAAAGCCCGGCAAATTTACGGCTTAAATCCCAGATTACTAAATCCCTCCGTTCGGCGGATTTCTGGGATTTGGCCGAAGAAGTGCACGAAAGATAGAAAGTTACCTTCACAGCCAGCGAGCTCCCGTTGCTTCCCAACAAAATGTCGTAACTTACGAAGGACCCCAAGAAGCGACGCGTGCAATCTCTACGCCTCCTGCGAAGCAACGAAGCCAAAGACGAAAACGAAAGATGAAAGGCAAACCCTAGACGCCTCTAAGTTATTATTGATTAACTATATAACTATTAATATAATATAATACTTTATACCATTCTATACATAAAAAAATTAACTATTAATATAATTTAAAATATTAATGATTAAGTAAATTAATTAAATAACTAATAATATAATTCGTGCATAATTTAATCTCAATAAAGTTAAATCCCGCTTGTCGCCAAACTGCCCCTATAGCTTCCCAAGACAACAAAAACATTGAACACCATTTTCTTCCTCAACCTGTTGTTTTATATCACTTGTGAAAACTAAACAAAGTTACCAGCAGGTGATGAATATCTATAAACCTAGCTGGATATATGAAAATTACAATATCTGGTGAAGGGAAGCTGATTATACAAAGAATTTTAGGCTTTGTTTCGGACGGTTTTCTTTCTGTTTTTTAAAACAGCTTTATAATTAATTTTTTTTATTTTTATACTTAAAAAATTATTTTAAGAAGCAATAGAAAAGCCGTACCAACCACAACCTTAATTTAGGAGAACCAGAATGGATTAAGGTGCTCTGATTGATCCTTGCTTCCGACCCCGAGTCTTTCCCTGTCTCATTGGAGATCGAGCAAACAGCATTAGCAATGGCTTACCAAGAGATTTATCAAAAGATGCATTTCCCTGCAATTCTTCCTGCTGCTGCCAATTTTGCATTTGCATTGCAGATAATGCCGAAGATTCTGGGAGTGCAGGCTGTGACAGTGGCGAGGAAGGCAATGGGCCTAGCATGTGATGAAGACCATGAACACCATAGGTGTGATCTATCTCAGCTAACATCTTGTACAGCAAGCATGGCTTTTCACACTCGAGGAGATGATCGTTAAGCTGTGCATGCAACCGGTTGACCAGATGGATCTGTGAAACTTTATTTTAACAAGATTGCATTGCCAAATTTAGGCTTCGTTTGGGGTGGTTTTCTTTCTGCTTCTTAAAGCAGTTTTTCTATAAGAAGCTGCTTTAAGAAGCAAAAAGAAAGCCGTCCCAAACAAAGCCTTAGCCTATATAATACAGGAAACGTAATGTTGCTTACCAAGTCTTTCCCCATGTACCCTTGAAGCTGGCAAGCAGCTTCCTCAGATTTCTCATCTTCTCCACATGCAAAGCCTTGAGGACCGCCAACATTCCCATCGTTATTTGACAGTTCTGGCTGGTGCTCCTCCTTCACAACCAGAAGGTGTCTTTGAGCCCATCTTGCTAGATAGGCATAGTGTTGTTCCAGCCAATTGGCGCCAGGCTTACGACGAGAATTGATTTGCTCAATAGACTCAACAGGTTTTGGTGAATGTTGCTTCATTCCAAATTGCCTCATTACTCGGTCAGGGAAATGCATTTCAACAATGTCAAAGTGAATTAAAGGAGCTCGGGACTGCCACACCCCTTTTCCAGCAGTGCAGATAGCAGGTAATCGGTCAAGAAGATTTTTAGAATAAGGTTTCCAGATAACCTACAAAAGGATTAGATTAAGTGTAAAACAGAATAATATCAAATGCTTAAGGTATATGACACATCCACATTACCCATCTACCATCAGCAAGATTAAGCTCTCTTCTGTAAAACATCAAATGCCCCATAGGTCTCCGATGTCGACGCTCCCCTTGCCACCTGATTGCATGGGAATTCTTTAGATTTCAGGAAAGTTGATTTAACTTAAAAAAAAGCATGGAAACACTAACCTGATACCTAAAGGTCCAGGATATGGACCTCCTCCATAGTCACCCTCTTGCATGATTGGGCGACCTACCTTTAGATGTTCCCAAGCCCACAACTACAATTCATGCAGATGATATATTTTTCCTTAAAAAGTCCTTGTGTTTTGCAACATGTCCGCAAATCGGAAAATTATTAGATCCGGATGAAAGAACCTCTAAGGAGGAGGAGAACAGAGATAAAATAAAGAAGAAAAGTAATCTGTATGTTATTGCTGCGGAAGAGTTGCACGGTATTTATAGGAAAGCCGAAAGAATAGCCAAAGAAGTAAATACATATTGGTGCAATTTAAGGTAAATAGAACAGTCCGCTCACATCCTCCAACAAATTAATCATTCGTTTCACGAATGATTAATTTGGAGCGTAGAAAATTGTAACGAGTACTGGAGAAAGGTTTGGTGAGGATGTCGGCGATCTGATCTTGAGAGGGGATGTGCTGAATGGTAATGTGGCCATCAGATATATGTTGCCGAATGAATTGATAGTCGATTTCGATGTGCTTGGTCCTTGCGTGAAAGACTGGATTCTTGGCGATCGCGATGGCTGAAATGTTGTCGCAGTATATGATCGTTGGATTGGTTTGTTCAAATTGCAGTTCTGCGGACAGACGGCGAAGCCAGATAGTTTCGGAGGTGGCTGCTGACAGAGCCCTATATTCAGCTTTGGTGGAAGATTTTGCAACCGTAACTTGTTTCTTGACGGACCAAGATATTAGGTTTGGACCCATGAACGTGCAATGACCGGTGATAGACTTCCGATCAAGAGTGTTGGATGCCCAATCTGCATCCGCGTAGGTACAAAGTTGAGAGTCACCGGGTATAATGGGTAGACTGTGATGCTTGGTGCCTTTGACGTATCTTAGAATACGTTTGAGACTTTGAAAATCCTGAACCGTAGGTTGATGCATGCGTTGACATGCTTGATTAGTAGCAAAGGCAATGTCGGGTCTAGTGATCGTTAAATATTGGAGAGAACTGGCGGGCGACGATAGAGTGACGGATCGTGAAAAGGATGCGAGTCGGTCTTATTGTGAGAGTTTGCTGGCGCGATCGGTGTTGGTGAAGACTTGCACTGATCAAAGTCGGCTTCGTGGATGAGTTTCTGTGCGTAGTGTTCTTGAGTGAGGAAGTAACCGTTGTTGGTTTGTGTGACTTTTATACTGAGAAATAGAGAGATTTCTCCCCGCTGTTTTAAGGCAAATTGAGTGTGAAGATCGCGAAGGAGATCATGGATGCTTGATTGGTTGTTTCCTGTTATAAGAATGTCATCGACATAGATTAGAAGAAAGATTTGAATTTGTTTCTTGGAAAAGATAAGGAGAGAGGGATCGGAGCGACTGAACCCGAAACCGCGTGCCAGTAGAAAGTTTGTAAACTTCTGGAACCATTGGCGAGGGCCTGTTTGAGTCCGTATAGAGATTTGTTTAGTTTGTAGACGTGGTTGGGAAATTGAGGATCTTCAAAGCCCTGCGGTTGACGCATGTAGATATCGTCCGGTAAGTCGCCGTGGAGGAAGGCATTAGTAACATCTAGCTGAACTGCTGAAGCATGTTCCATTTCTGGTTGACAGCGAGTGTGAGGAGTATGCAGATCGTTGTCATTTTATCCACCGGGCTAAAGGTTTCCGTATAGTTTTCGCCGAATTGTTGTTCATAGCCTAAGGCGACGAGTCGAGCTTTGTGACGATCTAGTTGTCCCGTGGGTAGAACTTTAGTTTTGTACGTCCATTTGCAGCCGAGGATGCGTGTATTGGGCGGAGGAGAGACGAGAGTCCAGGTGTTTTGTTTCCGTACCGCTGAATTTGGTCATCATGGCATTCTTCCAATGATCGTGTTTTGACGCTTGCTTGTAGGTGGTTGGAGTGGGAGGAGTTGTGCCTTTACTGAGTAGGGTGAAAATCTGTTTAGGTTTGTGAATACCGGTTTTAGAGCGAGTTCGCATGTGATGGGTCGGAGGTTGGACGGGAGCTGAGATAGTGTTGAGGTGAGTGTCCTGTGACTCCGTGGTGTTGGGTTGAACAGAGTTGGAATGTTGAGGGCTTGGTGGATGCTGGAGTTGTCTGTTGGAGGTGTTTTGCGGTGCCAGAGGGTAAGGTATGGTGAAGGAAGGAACAACCGTGAGGGGAGGTTGGATTGGCTGGTTGGTGGTGATCTGAGAATTGTGAGTTGGCTTAGGATGGGAGTAGGGAAAGATTTTCTCTTGAAATACAACGTGTCTAGAGATATGAGTTTTGTTGGTTTCCAGATTATAGCATTTGTAGCCCTTATGATGGGAAGAGTAGCCGATGAAGACTGATGGTTGGGATCTTGGTGCGAATTTGTTTGCAGTGTAGGGTTGCAGCCACTGGTAGCACAGACACCCGAAGGTGCGGAGATGAGAGAAGGTGGGTGGTTTATTGTACAACATTTTGGTGAGGTGATTGGAGGCCAAGAGGTTTGGAAGGTAAGCGGTTAATGAGGTAGTTTGCGGTGTCGATGGCTTTGGCCCAGAAGTGATCGGGAAGTTGAGAGGCATGGATGAGTGTTCTAATAAGGTTGAGGAGATGTCGATGCTTCCTCTCGGCGAGGCCGTTTTGCTCCGGAGTATGAGGGCATGAAAACTGGCGAATGATCCCGTGTGTGTGAAGAAACTGAGAAAAATCGGTGCTAGTGAATTCCCCTCCGCCATCGAACCTGAAGATTTTCGGTATGGCGTTGAACTGATTTTTAATCAAACTTCAAAACATTTTGAATTTAGTGAAAGTTTCTTGTTTCGTGTTCATGAAATAAATCCAAGAAAATCGTGTAAAATCGTCAATAAAAACAACAAAATATCGAAAACCGTTAAAGGGAAATAATAGGAGACGGTCCCCAGACATCCGAGTGAATTAGTTCAAACGGATGTGTGGTGGCCGAGCATCTTCTATTAAACGAAATCTTTTGGCTCTTGGCCATGTTATAGGAGGTACAGTGAAAGGAAAAAAGAAATGTTCTTGAAATCGGTAAAATTTCTAGCTAAGAAATGAAGGATCTGGTTGTTCGGATGGCCGAGACAAGCATGCCAGGTGGAGGAGGGATTCGTGTTGGCATGAAAGGCTGTTGGTCGGCTGTCCGGAGGAATGTTGAGCTGATATAGGCCATTATGGAGCCATCCACGAAGAAGATGTCGGTGGTCCTGTATATCCTTAATTTCAAAGCCGTTAGAATCGAAGGTGATAGAAATGGTGTTATCTTTGGTTAGTTTTAACACTGATAAAAGATTGTGTGTAAGATTCAGCACATGTAGAAGGTGACAAAGATGAAGCTTACGAGGGGTGTCCGGTAACGGTAGCAAACCTTGATCGTAGTTGTGGATGGGTAGAGTAGAACTGTTTGCGACGGTGACGAAGTCGGATCCGTTGTAGGTGGTAGGTTGTTGTAGGTTAGTGTTGTCATTCGTGAGGTGATTAGTCGCTCCGGAGTCGAGGACCCAACTATGAGGAATGGATTGAGTTGGTTGGGCAAGCATCGCTCGGGGACCATTCTGAATCGTGGGAGCATATTTGTAATTACTTCTATGCCAACAGTTTAAGGCAATGTGGCCAACCTTGCCACAAATCTGGCAAGTTGGGCGAGTGGTCGGTGCTGAAGAGTTTGGCTCGCCTGGTTCGGTCTGACGCGGAGCAAATGATTTGTTCTTGAAATAGCGTTTAGAACCACGATTCTTATTCTAGTTTACCGAGGAGGCGTAGAGAGCCGAAGTGGAATTTGTAATGGATTGATCTTTTTGTGATTCTTGATTTACATGAATCTCTTCGCTGCAAAGCAAGGAATAGAGATTATCAAGATCGGCGGGTAGGGAGGAGGTGCGGATGGCTGTTTTGAAGGCGTTGTAGGACGCCGGGAGACCGTTTAATATGTAGAGAACGATATCCTCTGGATCGATTTTAGTTCCGGTGGCGGCAATGTTGTCCACGATATTCTTGATGCTTGAGAGGTATTGTTGCATGGTTAGATTGTTCATTTGAACATGATGTAATTCATTCTTGAGTTGAATTACACAGGAACGACTTGACGACTGTAGCCGGCGTTCAAGGGTGGCCCATACTTCTTGAGACAAAGTAGAAGTAATGACATAAGGAAGGAGTGCGGGAGAAATGGTGGAGAAAAGTGCAGAAATTAGATTACTATCTAGAGCCGCCAACGAGCGTAGTCTTGAGAGGTAGGATCGGAGGGCGGAAGAATCTTGCCGGTGAGGTAGTCGGCATAGCTATTCGCGGAGAGGTTTTGAAAGATTTGGATTCGCCAAATCGCGTAGTTATCGGTGGTGAGATGATGAGGAATGAGATTCTTGAAGTTGGAGATGATGAACTTGAGTGATGCCGGCAAGGTGAGTTCTGCGGCGGAACCGGCGAACGTAGAGGAGGAAGTGGGAGGGAGGGAAGAAGCAGATGCACACCGGACACCTGACAGAGAAAATCATCCGGATTTCTCTCTGTCTATAGTAAAAGCGTAGTTACTGTAGCAGCTGCACTTTGACTACACTTTTACTGTAGACAGAGAGAAACCCGGATGATTCTCTCTGTTAGGTGTATGGACCTAATAATTTGCCCCGCAAATGAGCAAGCATCATACCTGAAGAAGATGAATGTTACCGGCCAGTCTCTTCACACTTTCCCTTGATGCACGGCTCAACTCCCTATATAAGTAAGCAAGGCTTGCTGCACCAAAAGCAGTCCGACCGCACTTCTCGAAATCTTCTAACAATGGGAGATAACGGCATGGAACTGCATTGCCTGATCGATTGGGAACAATCCAGCTACCTAGCATGTGCATGATGTAAGCCCTGGTATGGTATGCTGCAGTTTCCGCAGATGCATTCTCGGGTACATCCTTAAAATTGTCTCGAAGCCAGGCGAGCTTTAACTTTGCTGCACTGTCTATAATATCCATGGGTGCCCTCCCAAGAAGCTCATTGCAGCACTCCGTCCAAGTAGCCCATCGTGATTCAAGCCCCCCAACATCACGAGCTGCAGTTACTGGCAAACCATCCACCACCAAGCCAGTCAACACAGCTACATCTTGCAAGGTCAGGCTGATCTCGATGTTATGCAAGTGAAAGGTGTTTGTCTCAGGACGCCATCTCTCGATTACTGCACAAAGGAGATGCATATCAAGGTGCAGCCACTGTAAGGAATTGGCAACAAGGAACCCGGCTTGGTTGAGTTGGTCAATCATTATAGGATGTGTAAGAGGCCAATCGCGCATGGATAACATATGGTAGCACTTCCTTGGCATTCCACCCTGCACAAAGTTGATGGTTTCACCCTATAAACCCAAATGAGAACTGCAAAGCATTTAAGGCATGAAAGAAAATATCATCAAACGGCTACACTTACTTCACGCTCAGATGGTTTCTTAGAGACATTATTAATGTTCTTATGTAACAAGAAGGGATCATTCTGCACCAACGGAGAAGCAATAGTCACTCCTGAGTTACCTGTAGTGGCCTCCAGGATACATGGGGCCTTCTCTGTTACTGATTCTTCTCTGGTAGTTTCAACATATTCATCAATTGTAACAGAGGATGAGACAATAGGAATGTCATTCCCAGTTTTTCTTGGAATAATATCCTTCTCTACATACAACTCAATAGCCCCTCCAACTGAAGATTCATCAAGCATGCAATCAACTATCTCATCATTTGTCAATGCTACAGCTCGATAAGCACCCCCATGGATAGGATACTTGCAAGTCAAAACTAGCGAATAGGCAAGTGGATCAATTTTTGTGACTTCAAATATTTTCCTCCTCACATCATCTAATGTACTCGATCTATCAACTTTGATGGGCCTCTGTATCCCACCTACATATGTAGGTGCCACACCGTCCCCTTCAACAACCAACTTTCCATCATAGCAACATAATAACTTAATCTTCTCTGTCATCTGTAATCCAACAAAAACATCCATAACTTGATACTAACAAGCTAATTAAAAAAAAATCTGGATTCAATATCAAGTAGCACATACACAGAATTATAGTTTCTAAAAACATGCAGCGAAGTACATGACAACTTGCACAACGTTTGGATGCTGGCAGCTTTCTTTTTAACCAAAACAAACACAAGAGGATAAAGACTAGTGTAGCACAACTAGCACATCCATAAACCACAATTGTAGCTACCTAGGAAGAAAGTTTTCAGTAATCTATAATGCAGTCTCTGCATAATTTCTACATAGGCTTCCAATAAAAAAAAAAAACTATTAATATGCCAGCAAACATGAAAAATATGTTTGCATCAAAATCATGTCATATTCCAAGTCAAACAAAGTCTAACTATTAAAAACTTTTCTACTAATTTTTGCATCAAAATCGCGTCCTCAAGAGGGAATCCTATGATATTTCATGCTAATGATAGGATTTTTGTATCAACAAAGAAGTTTGAATTTTCTATGGTTAGAAAATTTCTTTTGAGAATCCTTGTTTGGAAACTCTAAACCCTAAACCCTAATATAGAGTGTTTTCACTTGTAATCCAATTCCAACTATTCATTTCTCAAGCCAAGACATGGGAACTACTTAGCCTTGCATGTTATAACTCATTAAACTTCAATTCATATCATTATATCAATAAGAAAATGAGGGAAGCTTCAATACAAAACTATTAAAAGGAAAAATGCATTTAAGTTGAAACTCTCCCAATGCAACAGGTAGATATTTTTGATGATATTGAGCTCCAAAAACGTTTTGTTCTTGAATACCTTCATTCAAGCCCATACAATTTCCAAGTGCAAATATATAAAATTCATCTCTATCCAGAATAAATAATTTAGATGTGCCTCTTCAAGAAAAAAATTATTACCAGAATAAAATTCAATATCCAAACTTAAAAGAACAGGTATGAAAGGATAATAAAATTCAAATCAAAATGAAGAGGAAAATAGAATTAAAGAAAATTATAGAATAAATTAAATAAAATATAGAATAAATAAATATAATATTATACAAATTTTTAGTTCACTTTGGATGGAATATAGTGGCATAACAAATTGGAAAGGTGGTTGCCTGCAAATCCTCATCCAAAATTTGAATTTGGATGTCGCTTGATCAATTAAAAAAGAATTAAAATTTCATAATCATGTTGATGGAACTTAAATGAATAGTTGTGAAAGAGTAATCAAGGGACTAAGTCTACCAAAAATCGATTTCAATAAACCATAGGATCAATAAGGGGCATGGCTGCAAGTAGGATTTAGTAAATCTAATTTTTTATTTGCCTAATATCAGGCTTTACTACGTTCCAGACATAAGTCAAAACAGAGGAGAAATGGATTTAATATTCCGTAATATTTAAAATGGTCTTTGGTAACCATTGGCAAGATTTAGCTTAAATCCTGTGTAAATCCGGCATCCAATCAGCCCCTGAAAGAGAAACATCTTCTTTTTCAAAATCTGGGTTCTGAGAGTGTGGCCCCGAGAAGTATAAATAACCAACATAACTTTATTTAGGAACTATCATGAATTAATCAAATCAAAGAATTACTTAATTGGGCATCAAAAGAAGTAGATTAAGCTCACCAAAACAATCGGAGGATGCTAAGCCTTTAATGAAATCTAATGCTAAGATATCACTGGCCATGAGAAGGAGGAGATAGATTTGCTGTGCAAAGGAAGATTTTCGCAAGCCCAACGACAGCGCTAAATTCCAAAAATTGCAAAACCCTAAGCGGATACCATTTTCCTATTTTGAGCAAAAACATATAGGGGAAATGACAAGTACAGAGGTATCATCAAGTAGAGCTCTTATGAGAAAACCTGTGGAGAGCCAATGACTTTCCGAGACTCAACTCCTCAACCATGAACAGATCTAGGAGTGAATGGGTGGCGGTAAATGAAATGATCGCTGTTTAAACGCACAAGTGGCTTTTTCACCGCCAGTAAATCTCCGCTAGAGCTAACCTCTCTGGCCGACGATGGTTGCCGAATGAGCTAGGGCATCGCGAGACTCAGAAGTCGGCCCATGGTAAGAACGAAGGCGATGCAGCACGATCCGACAGTCAACCACGACACTTGCAAGCGCCGGAAGAAGCTAAAAAGCTCATTTTTAGCGGTTGATTTAAGGCATTGTTTGGGAGGGCTTCTTTATTGTTTTTTAAATAAAGTTTTAATAAAAAAATAATTTGAATACTAAATTTTTTATTTTAATAAGCAATAAAAAAGTCCTCCCAAATCAAGTATAAATTAGAAAAAATTATTCAATGCCCAGTCCATAGGGGAAGAACCGTCTGAATATATACGTATATATACTGTGTACAAATTTGTACTCTTATACAAAGTGTGTATCAACTTCTTATACACATTATTTATACACAATGTGTACACTCACAGTCTGAACGATTTTTTTCGTTTGGACTCCGCACGAAATAATTTCTCAAAAATTAGATAAAAATATCAATGCTGCAAAAATCACATCAAATTGAAAAAAAAAAATCAAATTTCGATGAACATTGAAGACTTGGACTCTAAAAAAAAAAGAAGACTTGGACTCTAAAAAGATGGGCACATGAGTGGGCAATTAAAGAGTTGTGTGATTCCAATAATTAAATACACTCACTATATTATTAGATAGTAAGGCTAGAAATATTTTTGTTTATTCGTAGTATAGTTACAATAATTGAGCAATCTTTATATTAACTTTAGCTTCTTATTTAATAGCATATTAATTTTTAATGTTACTTCATAAGAGAATAAATCTAGCACTATCTAATAAATCATAATTGAGCAATCAGTGCATCATAATCGAACAATATTCAAACTATATTCGAACAATCTTTGAATAATGATTGGACAATCATCGAAATACAACCAAACAACTACTGAACCATGATCTATTAATCTTCGAACCTATTCCAATATTAGAATATAATTGGTTTGAACATTGTTCAAAGGAGCTTCCAACATGAAACGAACATGGGTCAAATGCCAAAAACTTGGCTCTAAAATTATTCAAACTTTATTCGAACCAATATTGGTCGCAAAATATTTCAAATAAGTAATCAACAATCAAAAGTAAGCGGTATTTTGATTCAGAAGAAACTTTGAGCAGGCCTCAACTTTGTCTTCTCAGCTTATAATCCAATTCAACTAAAAAGAAATTAATAAAAGCTAACTCATAATAGAGAAATAATTCTTAATGAGTTGGATACACAAAGAGAAAAAGAGGCAAATAACATATTTTTTAACACAATCATGATGCAAAATATTATAAGATTTTGTGGGTGTCATTAGCATTTCTAATTATAAATTTATAAAATATAACATAAAAAATCTAAGCTTCCTTCCTTTTCTTCTTCTCCTCCTCCTGAACTTCTCTTTTTTCCCTAATTTTTCACTCCTATGATTTTACACATTCAACTTTTCTTCTTTACAAGATGATGAGCTAGTTGAGCTTAATTAATTACAGCTTCTTACGGGATAGTTTTTTTTATTACTTTATAAAATAATTTTTTAATACAAAATCTTTAAAACTAAAAATTTTAGTACCATAAAACTACTTTAAAAAATAATGACAAAGTTGTCTCAAACGAAGCAACTCAAACAATGGAAATTAAACACTTTGTCTTTTTTTAAAAAAAAATTAAACACTTTCTCTGTCTATCATTGATATATTATCAAAAAATTATTTTGACCGGGCACAAATCTCGAAGCAAAATCAAGTTGGAAACTTCAATAATTAAATCAAGAACCATATGAACTCCAATTTCAGTAAACTTACAGTCGAATTGAACGTCGCGGAAATACGAACCCAACGACACCAAATTCGACTCAATCTAAGCTCAAATGAGTCCAAATCAAAGACTTTAAGCACATTTGGAAGGTTCAAACCATAATTTGGATTACCAAACGGTTTCTAAACATTACATGCTTATATTCAAATCGAGAGGCTCGACGAGATGAATCCAACGAGTCTAAGATCGCCAAATTATGATTTCATTAAGACATTCAAATGCCCAGTAAACAGTTTACAATCAAGGGGATCAACATCGGTCGTCGATTCAAACCACTCACAATTTACGCTTGATCTTCCTCTTATTTACTGATCATGTCATTCTGAGAAAACTATATATAGACTCCTCATTTCTCATGAAAAACGAGACTTAAACAAGAAAAGGAGGAGAGTTCTCTTGCCACCAGACTCCTCGACCATCGCCAGACTTGAGCTTGTCCACTAGTTATCACCGTACTTCCGCTCGGCTACCGACGGATGTCTGATTTCCATCCGACTGCCAATTGATGTCGGATTTCTGCCTGGTCACGGACTGACTTTGGACTTCCGTCCGACCTTCAGACTTCAATCCGGCTGTTGACTATTGTAAAATGATTTTCCTCAATTTTAAGGATGATCAGACACTTGTAATTTACTTATACACTAGTATAATCATTTCAACTGGGCGTGACCCCATGATCTTTTCCCTTTTCTAGGATTTTCTACATAAAAATTCCGGTGTTTCATTTTTCTTCTGTTTGTATGCTGGATATTCGTAGAACGCTGAGACGAAATTTTTTAACTCTATCGCAGATACGAAAGTCCAAATACTGAGCTTCTATTTTGGTATTCTATACATAAAAATACAAGAGAAAGCTGTTGTTGTTCATGGTCGGCCGATGCTCAGCCCGGCCATCACTGCACTTTTGACCGGCCGCACTGATTTGGCAAAGATCATTTCATATTACAGAGCTAAGTAGACTCCCCAAATGGTGCACGCTCAGCAATAATTACTATAATTCCTACACATACTGGCAAGAGAAACATTTCGTTGGATGGTTAATATTTAATAGAAAATTTAGGAGCTCCTTTTTGGAGCTTCCTCTGTGCTAATATTATAAATTGATGTGAATAATTATTAATAACTTACATATTAAATTATCCTAGATTTTCATTTAAATAATATGCTTCCGTGAAATGTATATTTTTTATCTTTTCTCATGTATAATATGTCTCATATTTGTGTTTCATAATTGTTGCGTCCTGGAATACTCGCGGTGATAGAAAAAAATATAAAATGTAATATCTTAACTTTGTACGAAGATCCAATACACAAGCAAATAATAGAGATGGTGTAGCATGCCTTAGAGACACTAAAGTTTTTACGTGGAAACCCCTGAAAAGGGGGAAAAACCACAGGGTCTGACTCAGTTTAAATGAATCAACTATTATTTACAGTCGAGTACAAATGAGACACTTTCTTAGGAGGATGGCCTTGGGTTGATGTAGCAAATGTACATCATATTATATGGTGGGAATTGGAAGAACTAGTATTGAAATGTTCGTTTAGTCGACAAAACCATAGTCGGCGGGTTATGGAAGTCGGAAAGACCATAGTCTGGTAACGGTGGTCTGAAGGACCATTATCTGGCGAGGGAGGTTGGAAGGACCATAGTTGGCGGAAGATAGTGGTCAGAAAGATCATTTTCTAGCGATGGAGGTCGGAAGGGCTGTAGTCAACTAGAGACAGTGGTCAGAAATACTGTTGTTTGGCAAGGGAGGTCGGAAGGACCGTAGTTGGTGGAAGACAGTTGTCAGAAAAACCGTTATATGATGATGGAGGGAGGTCAGAAGGACCGTAGTAGGTGACAGAGGTCGGAAGGACTATAGTCGACAGGAGACAAAGGGTTAGAAAGACTGTTGTCTGGCGATGGAGGTCGAAAGGACCATAGTTGGTGATGAAGGTTGAAAGGACCATAGTCGGCAGGAGATAGGCAGAAAGACCGTTGTATGGCGATGGAGGTCAGAAAAACCATAGTAGGTGTCAGAGGTCAGAAGGATCGTAGTCAGCAGGTTATAGGGGTCAGAAAAATCATTGTCTAGCGATGGAGGTCGGAAGGACCATAGTCGGTAGGAAATAGGGGTTAAAAAGACCATTATCTAGTGATGGTGGTCGGAAGGATCATAATCGATATGAGATAGGGTTCAAAAAGATCATTATCTGGTGATGATGGTCTGAAGGACCGTAGTAGGTGACGGAGCTTAGAAGGACCGTAGTTGGCAGGAGGCAGTGGTCAAAAAAGACTGTTGTCTGGCGATGGAGGTCGGAAGAACCGTAGTAGGTGATGGAGGTCGGAAGGACCGTAGTCATAAGATGGTGGTCCGGCAAAAATCCGGGCTTTATTTGGTGGTCCATTAGAACTCAGACTTCTATCACTGGTCTGGCAAAACTTCAGGCCTCAGTCGGTGGTTCGGCAGAACTCAGGCGTCGGGCAGTGGTCCGATGGAAGTCAGGCGTCAGGCGGTGGTCCTGACAGAAGTCCGGCGTCAAGCGGTGGTCTAGCGGAAGTCCACTGTCATGCAGTGGTCCTAATGGAAGTCCTGCGAAAGTCCAGCGTCAGGGTTTAGGGTAAATTGGCAGTGGTTTGGATGGATGGTCGATATTGAATCCCTTGATCATGGACCGTTTACTGGGCATTTGAATGTCTTAGTGATATTAGAATTTCACGATCTTGGGCTCGTTAGATTCGTCTTGTCGAGCCGCTCAATTCAACTATAAGCATGTCACGTTTGCTAATCCAAATTGTGGTTTAAACCTTCCAACAATACTTCGGGTCCTTGATTTGGACCCATTTGGACTTGGATTGACTTGAATTTGGTGTCATTGGGTTCGTATTTTTTAGGCGTTTAGTTTGACTATATGTTTGCTAAAATCGGAGTTCGGATGGTCCTAATTTTATTTTCAAAAATTTTCAATTTGATTTTGCCTCGAGATTCATGCCCGATCAAGATAATTTTTTGATGATGCATCAATAATAGATATTTAAGATTTAATTAGATATTTATTGACATTAATAAATCTTTGATATAATTATATAATATCAATGTTTATAAGTATTTTATTGGATGTCCTCTTTCACATTAAGATAATTTAAATAGTCATCAAATTAGCTGTTATCAAATACATAATATTAAAAAAAATTACAATTTTAAATAACATCATCATCATCATCATCATCATCATCTAAACAATACTATTATCAATGAAATAGCTTTGCCAAATCTCCATATCCAACAGTTTAAAAGAAGCACAACGGTTGGTCCTTTACTGCTAAAGGCTCCAATGACAAGCAAAGCCGCAACCAACCCCAACCCCAACCCGGACACCTCTGACACCGGAGGCGCCGAAGATTACAGACTTGACGACGATTTCATCATTGGGATCTCCTCAATCATCATCTTCCTCATCGCTTTCATCACCGGCGTCTCTTACTTCTGCTTCCGAACTAAACGGAACCGCGGCTCCCAAGTGAGCCACAACACGGCCGAACATGAAGAAGCTGGGCTGGAGGAGGGAACCTTGAATAGCTGTCCCGTGATCACATACGCTGAGGCAAAGCATCAGGATGCGCGGTCCGCCGACGACAGCTGCTGCTCTGTGTGCCTGGCGGCTTATGGAGAAGATGATGAGTTGCGGATGTTGCCACCGTGCGGGCATTTCTTTCATGTGCAATGTGTGGATCCGTGGCTGCGGCGGCAGGCGAAGTGCCCATTGTGTCGGTCTTCAATCAACGCCAGTGTTGATTCTCCTTGTTGAGGTTGTTTCCTCATGCAGTTAGATCTATGCAAGAGAGATATTAAGAAATTATTTTGTACATGTGTAGCGTTTTATATTATTGGATATGTAGATCTTCTAATGGCATCTTTTAAGAAAATCGTGTTGTTTTTAGCTTGGGATTGGGTGATCTTCCCTGCTTCTGTTTCAGGATTACTGGGTGTGGCAATAGCTATCCGCAATGTTACTTCTCACATGTGCAAGAAAAATTATTCCGTGTGGATGCCGAACATTGTCCAAAGATTAGTCAGAATGCGCCGCATCACTCATGTGCTTCGTACTGTGGCTCGGTACCGCTGACGTGACGTATTTTGATTAGTCTCCGAATAACATTCTGCATGCGGTCTCGGCATAGAACAATCTCTCCGGGCACTTTTTATACTTGTTAATTTTCGATGAGAATGTTATATTTGACCATTTGATTAATTAAAGGATTTCAACTCACAAAAAGTCCAGAACTATTCGGTGTGAGGTTGATATTAGAAAAGCTTTTGACTCTCATGATAGAAACTTTCTTCTAAATTGGCTGCTTCTCCGAAGGCTCCTTTTCAAGTTTATTGATTGGCAGAGAAGTTGTATTGTGGATGTTTGTTTCATTATAAATGTAAATAAATCTCTCGATGGGTTATTTTATTCAATTGATCAGTTGCATAGATTGTTGATAGCACACAAATAAAATGTGTGCTCCTTGGAAGATATAGAAGTGAATATCAAGAAGGGAAAAAACTTGGCTTTTAAGCACCACAGAGTATTAGCGATAATGATAAAATATCACTCTAGACTCACACTACTAGAAAATTTCTCATTATCGGCGGAAATTTTCGGTCAAAAATTTCGACAGTAATTAGTGAACCCGATGGAATTTTGGCAGAATTTTTTATCTGAAAATTTACTTAATTTCCGATGGAAAAATCTATTGGAAATTCCGCCAGAAAGAACCATATTTCTTCTCAAACCCGTTCCAATCTCTCATTTACCATTTTTTCTCTCCCGAATGCAACTCTTGGCATCTCTGTCAATCATCGTCGTTCAAGGTGATTTCTAGATTATTTTCTTCCATTTCTTCGAGATTTGAATGATAAAACTTCTTATCTTTGATCATTTTCAATTTTTTTAAGATTTCAATAGTTAGAATTTGATAAAAGTTTATTTTGATTTGGATAAAGCTTAAAGCATTCATTAAGTATTACTCACAAACATTAAAACTATCTTTTGAGAATACGTTTCTATTGTTAGGAACTAATGGTGGAGAAAGAAAATTAGCAATTTCACTATATAATTTTTTTTTTTTTAAAGGATTGTTAGATCAAGTTAGCCAAATACAAGTTGAATGCATAATAAATAACACATTATTGTGAGTTTAATGCAACACTTAATCTCAATAGAGTGAACTAAACAAAAGAGTACACTTCCAAGATTAATAAGATGAAAATGTACACTGTAGCTATTTCATAGTATTTGCTAATGAATGTCGGTCCCTAGATCTACTCCTATGAACTATTTTTAGAGAATACATGTCTAATCTTATGAACTAATAGTGGAGAAAGAGAAGTAATGACTTAATTATTTCAATTTTTTGTTTTGTTTTTTTTTTGTTTTGTTTTTTTGTTTTTTTTAGAATTGTTAGATTAAGTTATATATGGGTATCCAAACTCATGTATTGGACGTATAATAAATTGTTATCGGAATGAAAGTCACTGACATTGAGTTGAATACTTATTCACATGAAATCTCAACAGCCTTTATTTTAATCAGATAGGAAACTTAGGTATACTTGTTCAAAGCATAGATATCAAGTATATCTTAAATCTGATGAGGTTAAACTTGATTTATATTGTAGAGGATTTGTGTTAGGGTATATATTTTGGATCTCATATGGAGAATATGAGCCATATTCAGACTCTAAATTTGGCCCATCCATAACTTCAAGAAAAGTAAAGGATGATCATAATACAAGAATGTACAAAGAATTGGTTTTTGATGCAGTAGGCCGGGTTTAAAAGAACATATAGATGAGTCAACTAACATCGAAGCACAAAAATTCTATGAATTACTACGTGTTGCTCAACAACCCATTTAGGATGGGTGCACTACTCATTCTAAATTATCAGTTGTTGTAGGATGCTCAATATTAAAATTGAATGGAATTTCTCAAGTGTGCTTCGATGAGTTCATAGGTTTGCTTAAGGAAACCAAGTATGAGAATAATTTAATTCTCATAGATTTGTATAGGACTAAAACATTAATATCAAAGTTAAGGCTGATTGCTACAAAAAAATTTGATTATTGTATCAATGGGTTTATGTTGTATTACAATAATGACTTAATAGAAGTTGTATGGCATACATGCAATGCACCTAGATACAAATCAAAATTGGGGAAGCAATGAAAATAGAAGGATATGTTATATTCTCAGTTATTTTATTTACCCATCATTTCTAGACTTCAACAACTGTATGCATCAATGGGCTCCGTTGGTCACATGTAATCAACTTTAGTATCTTCATTTTTTATTATCATAAATAGAAAGACTTTAGGTGATTATCTGAACATAATGCAAGAACAAGAAATAATTTTAAAAAGAGAGGTTTCAATTGCATGAGATATAATTTCACTGATATTAGAAACTCAGGAGACCAACCATTGAGGCTTAGAGAGGGTGTATGGGGTGAATTGATCAGAGCTTGGGCCTCCCCAAAATTTCCAAGAGGAAGCAAAATAATCATAATAGAGCCTCCGACTGTGGGGACTTAGAAAGCTTCCTCCATACTAGTGGTTTGGTGCCTCACATCGAGCATAGAAAATGACAGATGAAATCATTACTATTATTACACAAATAAGTTAACCATGCATTATCTATTCCAATTATTTTATATTTATTATCTTAATAATATTTTTTATAGAAAGAGGTACTTGGTAGAGAGCCTATCCCATTGGAGCTGTACACACACAAACATCAATGCCAAGAGGATCACTTATGGGTTGATCAAAAAAAAAAAAAAAAAAATCTTATGTGAGTTTTAAAAATTCTATAGTATTCATATGTACAATTTATATCTAAATGGGTTTATATTTATTCCATTTCTTGCATGATGATTATTTATAAATTTGAGAGAGTCAACCTTTACTAGTAAGGGATCCTCTTCAGGATCCACATAGTTCTTCGACTACTACACGAGGTTATAGACGGTGGGAGAGAGACAAAAGGGGAGAGGGCATGTATTAGACTCCTAGGCATATGCATATGAGACACAACCACCCAACTCAACAACCTATAGTGATGGCATATTTGAGGAGATAGTAAGCCAAAGGGTGGCTACTGTCACCAAGGAGATATAGCATATGAGATAATTACAAGCAATATGCTAATGTAATAATCTGAGATATTGGAGGAGTTATGATCATATACAGAATAATATCAAAAGAAGAAAGTTCAATAACCCGAGCTTGAGGAGAGTGAAGACATTGAAGATGATTAAATATTATACAATCAAATTAAGAGAATTATAATTTCATGATTAGTCATAAGATTTCTTTAATGAATGACTTTTCTTTATATTATTAGCATAAAATATTAATTTAGAGTTACATGAGTTTGATATAATGTGTTGAAAAAATTTGTTGTACATTATAATTGGTTTCCATGTAAAAGGAATTTTATTTTTTTAGAATTTGTTACAAGTTTTCCATTGATTTTTCATTGGAAATCATTGATACAGAGAAAATAATAGACTTTCTAGTAGTGAAGAGAAGAATTTTGGTAAAAAATTTCTAGAAAAATTTTTCATTAGAAATTTGCCAAAAATGAATATTTTTCAAAGGAAAATTGTCAATTTATGGTGAAAAATTCTTCCAGAAATCATTTATTTTTCTGTAGTGTCACCGCTTGGGTAAGATCAAAGTGTCTCCAAGCCTCTGCTTCTAATGGATGTGTAATAACACCTTCTTACAGAATGTGTTCATTATGCCATCCCATATGTGCAGCAGATCTCATAGATGCATATAACCATTGTACTTTAGGAATTATTGATAAGTAAAATATCCTACAGACAGGTACTTCCTTCAGCTTTCTTTTCATTCCAGACTTTGGTTTAAATCTTAGTGCATTGCAATGACGGCATGCAATCTCTGATAAATCATCTTTAAAGTATAACATGCATCCACTGACATAATAATCTGTCTTTGTGTATGTCAAATCAAGTATGGAAACTAACTTCTTTGTCCGATATAGATCTATAGGAATTATATTATCTGCCGGCTTAGTTTCCTTAAGCAGCTCAACAAATTGATTAAAATATTCATGAGAAATATTATATTTTTTCTTGATGCTTAACATTATTACAGTAATAGATAACTCTGAGTAAGTGGTGCACCCTTTTCATATTGGTTGTTGGGCAGATGCAACAAATTATAAAAATTTTATGTCTCCTTATTTGGTAACTCTTATGTATATTATTCTGATTGTGTTCCAGTTGCATCACAAACTAATTCCTTAAGATTTGATTGGATATTTTCATCCTCAACTATATTACTATAATTTTTTTTTGGAATGTTTGGTTTGACATAGACATCCTTTGTGAAGTATAATCTAACAATTATTCTTTCTTTGCTTTCTTAATTATTTTGCGAGGAATGTTTGGAATAATTTGATAATAAAATAAATAAATTAATCGCCTTCATTTCTCTCAAATGGTGGTGTTACAGCCGGTTTGTACTGTAACTCGCTCTAGTGAGGTAAACTATATAAAATTAGGGCCTCATAGGTCTTCAAAGCTATACATGTAAATATGATCCCCCAAGCCCTAGGTTCTTATAGAAATCTCGCATTTAATAATTCAATCCTGATAACCCGCTAGTAAGTAAGACTTTACTCTTTAGTGCCAAGTTTGGGAATACATAATTTTGATTAATTATCCAAACCAATAGTTATATTGCCTGAATTAAAACCCTAAAAATATAAATAAATTTACTTTGGATGTTAATTGTGAAACTGTGAAGGCTTTGATGAAGCCAAATTCAATGGGTTTGGAGAACATGTTATGATGAACTTATGTTTTAAATTTCACTGTAATTAGATATAATTTGGTTTATCAATTAGTGAAACCAACATACAAAAGTATAATTGACTTAGGATCTTATTTAAGTCATAAATAATTTAAATTAAATCCTAAAAATTCATTTAAGGTTCAATCTACTCTGAACTAAAAGTTAAACAAGTGAAAATTAAAAGCCCCATCAAATTTTAAATAAAAAAATTCATTTGTAAATTAAGAAATATTAGTAATTAATTAAATAAAAAATATAAAATTAAAGAAATTTAATAAAATCTCGAAAAATTCAATAATTAATAACTCGACTAATCTGAATCAAAGAATAATAGTAAATAATAATTAAACTAAATTAACCAAGATAAATGCAGGGTAACTCAGGCTTATGATACTATTGAATTAGCTTCAAGGAGAGTGAAATAAACTTTATAGCTCTGGTTAAACAAAGATAATTACTATTCAATTTAAATAATTAAATTGACAATTCAATAACAAATTATGTCAATAAATTTATAGGCTGGAATATCTCAAGCTGCAGGGCTACATGTTCTAAGGAGGTTTTGGTCCTCGTGCTCATTATGACAACGTCATGAACATATTAACAAAAATTCATTAAAAATTTATGAAAGATAAAAAAATTCTAAATAAGTTTTTATAAATCTATAAAATCATAAGAAATAGTGAACTTAATGAATATTTTAATTAACTTATTTTCAACTTCAAATTAAATAAACCCCTTAATTGAACAGGAAATTTGAAAAATCACTAAAAATCATATATAGTTAAAAAATATAAAATAAATTTCTATGAACTCCTAAAATAATCATAAATAAAAGTCTTCATTAATTAAAAGTAAAATTAAATAAAAAAATAAAATTTTCTTTCACATACCTCTAAAGGCTTAAGTAAAATATAAAAATATTGAAACTCAAAGTCAAACTAAACATCTCTTGGCTTTAAACAAATAAAATAAAGGTTTTAGAAAACTTCAAATAATAACTAACCTAGAATATATCCAAATCACATAGCTTGTACACACACTGTAGATGATTTGTTATGATAACTGACTATACTCTTAGGCTAGGCCGATAGTATGCTTTAGTGTGATGCAGATACCTTTGCTTAAAGGATATCTTTGGTGTGTTTATTTATTTTATATACTATGGATGTCATACCATGTATTACTATTTTTTATATTGGTGTACTTAATTTATTAAATTGTATACACCTAAATTGTACCTATACATGTATTGAATTTATGTTTATGACATATTTTTTATATTACGAAAAGAAGAGTAAAGTAAAATGTATCTAGGCTTTCTTGTAAAAGTAAAGAGAGTAAAGTAGAATGTACTTAGTGCAAATGTACGTGTGAATGATCAAATGTAATTAAATGTAAAGTGTTTAGAATGTATTTAGATCAAGTTGTATAAATTCAAAGAGTTGTAAAAAGTTAAAGATATTTGCTTATGTTGTGACTTGAGCTCACGAGTTTTATATTTTTGATGATAACAAATATTTTTATATCTCATAGTATTTTTCATTATATATTTGTTTGTGTGTATATTAACATTTCAAAAATACCATGCAACATCAAACAAAGAATCAGAGCTCAATATTGGGTTGAATAATGTTATGTTGTAAAGGGTCTGTAATATTCATATATGTAATTTTAATTTTTTAAATCAAGTCCTGTAAGAGAGTATGCTTGCTTGGTGACCATACACACACACTCAAGAGAGTGAGATCTAGTCAAATCTAGAAGATCAAGTTTTGAACTAATCGTACTGGACAATTTTGGATCATCTAGGATGATCCTTTATGATCTTGGAAAAAACTACCAATTATAATTTAGGCAAGATTTTAAGAAATTAATTTTTGTTCTAATCATCTCAGACGATTTAGATCATCTAGGATGATCAATACAAATCATGCCTAAATTGATCCTATGATTAGGGGATTAATATGGTAAAATTTTTCTATCCGATCATTTTGGACAATTTGTATATCGTACAGGACTCTGTATATCATACAGGATGATATTTGCCGACATACTTGATTTTCCTAATCGTCGAAGCCGAAATACCATAATTTTTCTTCTAATCGTCTCGGACGATCCACAATATCATCTTGGATGATCTGTATAATTTTGTATTGATAGTCCTAGACTATCCTAATATCGTCCGGGACTATCAGGTCAAATTCCGCACATCGTACTGGATGATCCTGTGATCATCCAGGACGATTTTTGGAGCCGGAAATGAGATTTTATGGTTTTTTGAAGCCTCTTTTTAAGCATATTGTACGGGACGATCATGCGATCATCCTTGACGATATGTGGTGCCAAAATTAAGTTTTTAGGATTTTCAGAAGCGCTCTTTTTAAGCACATCATACAGGATGATCATGCGATCGTCTTGGATGATTTTGTCACCAAGAATATTTTTTAAGGTTTTTTAAAGCCCTCTATTTAAGATTTGTCAAGGCACTTGATAAGCGTCTTTGGCAGCCATTGAGGCTTTGTTTTCTTCTGGAAAAAACTTGAGAGAGAGCTTGAAAGGGAGATAGAAAAGGGTGGAGTTTGAGAGAGGGAAAAGATCCTTGGAGGGGGTTTTAAGGGACTGTGGAAGGGGTTTCACACGGTTGCTCCGGTAAGAGTGTGTCTTAGTACTATTAATTTTTTTCAATTTCTGAGTTTGGATTAATAATTTCTAAATTTATAATCTTTCTGGGTTATGCGTTGTCAATACATTTCTTATTAAGTTTTTGAATAAAATCAAGAGGTAACTTTCTCATTTTAAGAATATTTAATTTTTTTCACTAGATCAGGGATCTTTTTATTTTTTATTTATTTTTGTTCTTATTGTTTGGGCCCCTCCTCTTTTTGATAATATCAAAGGGGAGAATATGTTATTTTTTATATTTATTTTGTTTTACTTATTTTATTTTAAAATAAAATAAGTAAAACAAAATAAATAATTAAAACAAATATAAAAAATAGCACATTTGGAAGTGATTTTGTAAGGGCTTCTCCGCCTAGCTGTAGGGGATAAAGGAGAGACACTGAGTTTAGTGAAATACTCAGAGGATGCCTCCGAGGAGTGGATGCAGGTTAAGGTTTGATCGAATCACTATAAATCTGGTGCATTCTTTCCTTTATTATTTTCACATTTAATTTCCGCACTTTGATTTTCTTTATAGTGAATTTTGATTTAGTTTGAGTTTGTGTTTTAATTGAAAGATTTTTTAAAAATATCAATTCACTCCCCCTCTTGGTTAGCCTTGGGCTAGTTCATAAGGCCTTAACATCCCTAACAAACTTTCAAGAAAATTAAAATTTTAAAAAAAGTTTTATTTTTCCTATTTTTAAATTTTTATCTTAGTGCGGGGGAGTTTAAAAGAAAATACTTTTAGTTTGCAACTTCACCAGTAATGTTTGTCACTATCAAAAACGGGGAGATTGTTGTGACTCGAGCTCACAAGTTTTATATTTTTAATGATAACAAACATTTTTATATCTAGTAATATTTCTCATTCTCTATTTGTTTGTGTGTATACTAATATTTCAGGAATACCATGCAATATCAAACAAAGAATTAGAGCTCAAGATTGGGTTGAATAATGTTATGTTGTAAAGGGTCTGTAATATTCATTGATATAATTTTGATTTATTGAGTCAAGTACTATAAGAGAGTATGCTCGCTTGGTGACCATGCACACACACACTCAAGGGAGTAAGATCAAGTCAAATCCAGAAGATCAAGTTTTTAACTAATCATACTGGAAGATTTTGGATCGTTCAGGACGATCCTTTATGATCTTGGAAAATAGCCGCCAATAATAATTTTGGCAAGATTTTAAGATTTAGTTTTTGTTCTAATCATCCCGGACCATCTAGATCTTCCACGACGATCAATACAAATCATGCCTAAATTGATCATGTGATTAAGAAATTAATTATGGTTAAATTTTTCAATCCAATCGTCATGGATGATCTGTATATCGTACAGGATGATGTTTACCAACATACTTGATTTTCCTAAATCGTCCAAGCTGAAATATCATAATTTTTTTCTAATCATCCCGGACGATCCACAATATCATCCTGGACGATCTGTATAATTTTGCACTGATCGTCTTGAACTATCCTAATATCGTTCGGGACTATTAGGTCAAATTCTGCACAACGTACTGGATGAACCGTGATCATCCAGGATGATTTTTGATGCAGGAATTGAGTTTTTAGGGTTTTCTGAAGCCCTCTTTTTAAACACATCATACTAGATAATCCTGCGATCATCCTGGATGATATGTGGTACCAAAATTGAGTTTTTAGGATTTTTAAAAGTGCTCTTTTTAGGCACATCGTACAGGACGACCCTGTGATCGTCCTGAACATTTTTTGCCGCCAAGAATATTTTTTAGGGTTTTTTAAAACCTTCTATTTAAGCTTTGTCAAGGCACTTGATAAGCATCTTTGGCAGCCATTGAGGCTTCGTTTTGTTCTGGAGAAAACTTAACGAGAGAGCTTGAAAGAGATAAATGAAATGAAGGAATTTGAGAGAGGGAGAACATCCTTGGATGGGGTTTCAAGGGAGTGTGGAGCAGGTTTCACACGGTTGCTCCAGCAAGCTTGCACATTAGTACCAACAGATTCAAGGCTCGTCTTGAGGAAAGTTTTGGGAAGAAGAAGATCTCTTTGGTGTCAAAGGACCCAGTTACTCCGCCGCACCGGGGAAGGGAAGTGATTTTGTAAGGGCTTCTCTGCCTAGCTGTGGGGGCTAAAGAAGAGACACTGAGTTTAGTGCAATACTCGGAGGGTACCTCCGAGGAGTGGATGTATGTCAAAATTTTCTTTGTGGTGAATTTTGGTTTGGTTTGAGTTTGTGTTTTGATTGAAAGATTTTTAAAAAATACCAATTCACCCCCCTTGTTGGTTAGCCTTGGGCTAGTTCATAAGGGTTCAGCATCCCTAACTAACTTTCAACTTATACCGATAGGGCTCCAAAAGGAAATATTTTCTCCTCTTTTGAGAAGCATTATATTTTGGAATCCTATAGGAGATATGGAGCTAAAATATAATAAGTACATTTAAACCTATATTTATAGGAGTAAAAATCTAAGCCTATTGTGGTGGAGAGCTTGGCCACCTTATGCTTATGCAGACCTAGGGTAATATTTTAATTTCAAATAAATAAATAAAAGATTTTATCTATATATTGCTTTCATGCATCATTACATTGTGATACTTATATGTATTTGTATATGAAGTTTTAATTAAAATCTTTGATAAAAATACTTGATTTCTTAAGATTAGAGTCATCCTATCTTGCATTCATAAGGAGATTGATTGTGTTTAGGATGCTAGCTGACACCTCATTCCAGACAAGCATAAGTCCAAGTTGTACATACCTCGTTATCTCCTATTTTAGAGGTTTAATTGAATTCCAAATTCAAATTAAGTCTAAATCTAAATCTTCTCTTACTTAGTAGATTAATAAACTCACATTTTTAATCAAATCTTCATACATTTAAAAAGTTTAATCCTCATTTTAATCAAGAACCTGTCTCCTTTAGATTATAAGAACCTAAGAATCTCATTATGCATCAAACTGAGAAGAGAATAAAATAGCATCCCTAATCACGAGTATTCTACAAGTGAAGACCTAAGATGTAACTAAACATGTAGGCTTGCACCTAGAGGAAACTACTGCCCACATCAAATAAACTCCACTTGAGCCGGTGCATCAAATAGGAGAAATTTTGTGACTATCAAATTATATATATCATCATCCATCGAAATGTACATGCAAAAGTCACTATTTTTCATGGATAATCATATGTATAATGTTATATGCTCTTCAATTGGCCTGCTTTCATAGAGTGTAAAGGTCTATGATCATTTATCATACAGGATAGTGTAATTATACTCTTTGCATTTTAACCCCCATGAGTAGTTTCCCTTTCGGAGACCCCCACCCATATTTAATAAGTCTTCTTACCATATTCAACCATATTTGAGCAATCTTTAAACCATCTTTGATAAATGATTGAACCTTCTTTGATCATGAACAAATTATCTTTAAATAAAGGTCACATAAGATTCAATCATGTGTTAAACATGATTTAAAGATTGCTTACAAAAGTTGAAGACTACACAAAGACTTATTAGAGATGGGTCAATCATCATCTAAGATTGTTCAACGATAATTCAATATGGTTTAATCTTTTTTCAAAGGTGGTTTAAAGAAAGTTTTTCTCTCATCATAATTCTAAGGATTAGCTCATTTGAGTTTTTAGGTTAAGTATATAGATAAGTTGAGTCATTGAGCATGGTTGACTTCTTTAGGCTAATCATTTAGAAGAATAGAGTTCTTAAGTGAAAGGTATGACATAGTAATGAGAGGATGTAAATTAGTATGATTTTAAAATGATGTTAAAATAAAAAAAATAATTAAAAAAAGGTTAAGTATATAGATATCTACTCTAATTCTAACAGTTAAGATGCATTATGGAGCTTTGGTCACATGTATAATAAGGGTATTATGGATAAATCCATTAAGTAATTTATTCTATGACCTTATTATCTAGGCTAAGAGTTCTCCCTTCAAGCACTTCTTTAGAGCACCTAAACGTAGTTCTATATAGCCTTCTTTTATCAAATATTACCAAGAATGGTTTATAATTGTTGGAATGTTACGTAATCAATTATATTCAATATTGGAGGGAAGAGAATGGAATTTAAGTTTATTGACTTTGATTTAATGATTTGGTTGAGTTTTGGAGAGATCTCATCTAATGATGTGTTCAAGATGATGTCAAGAAGCAACATACTACTAAATAACTACTTGCATGGTAACAAGAATTTCAAGTATACTTACTTAAGTAATGCTTTTATGAAATGTGCTAACAAAGATGATGTGTGAAAGATTGGAATGTGTTTCTTTATATATGGTGTCCTCCTAAACCATAATAAGCATAACATTATCTTGACTAAAATGATTCTCATGGTTGAAGATGAGGATGCATTTTTAGATACAAATGCAATAAGATGTCAAGAGAGAGGGTAAAATGATAGTTAAAAAGGGATATAATGCACTATGAGTCCACTACACTAAATAAGAATGTACTAGTTCAATACATTATAACTAGATACAAAGTATTACTATGGTACTAGAATTGTGAAGTCATCCCAAACTAAGGAAAGAGATGTGCATAATTCTTTGGGGAGATAGCACGAAGTATGTTGAGCCAAAGGAGTAAAATGTTGCTCATGTGCAAGGATTTCTAGTTATGACATATGAATAATGAAGTAAATATGTATTTTTTTTAACCAATGTACATGATTAAGGATGCAAATATATAATTTTCTCACACGCACTTTTTATATGAGTTTTACATATGTCTGTCCATCCTTAATTGATACATAGGTTTGATGAGAATGATTTTTATAATATATTGTACATACTGTCAATAGAACTAATCCAATTAGAATTGTAAACAAAAAAATCAAGCACAATTTTTTTAAGGAAAGATAAGGAGAAAAAAAACCTAAACCAGGGAAAAAATTATGGTGCCACACCACTCCGAGAAATCCACTATGAAAATTGAGAGAAATTTTATAGAACTCTTTTCTTACACTCACTTTTTATCTCTCTTCACTTCATACACACGGTAATATACTCAAAACAAGTAAGTGATGCATCCAAATGACGCAACTCCTCTAATGAAATAAGAAGGAAGAAAATTTGCTCATCCTAATTTGCAACACCACGAAGCTAGTCACTCCACTCTTTATCTCTAGCCTGACTCACAATGTTGTGGTGCCAGGGATTGAATTACAATAACACTCCACTTTCTGTCTCCGGCTCGAGCATGAAGTATTATATTGCTCTAGCATAGAGCACTATGGTATTATTCTATTGTACAAAAAAAATAATTTTTACACATTGGCCCAAAAATATTTAATTAAATAAGAATAAAATAGAAATTGGAAACTATAACCAATCTTGTGTTGGGAAATATAATCACATAGAAAAATAAGTTAAAAAAAAATAAAAGTGCAGCGAAGAAGAATGAAAACCAAGATTTAATGTGAAAAAAATCCAAAACTAGAAAAAAAATCATGGAAACACACAACAAGAAGAAATCCAATATGAAATTTGAAGGAAATTATCTAGATCTCTTTTTTTTACACTCTCTCTTATCTCTCTTCACTTCTCACGCAATAATCTATTCAAACAAATAAGAGATGCACCTAAAATATCTAAAAGACACAACCCTTTTAGTGAAATAAGAATAAGTGGGAAGAAAAATTGCTCAGCCTGACTCGCAACATCGCAGAGCTAGGGTTTAGATATATGAATCACTCTTGTCTCTATCTCCAGCCTGACTCACAGTGATGTGGTGCCAAGGGTTGAAGTGTTGCAACACTCCACTTTTTCTCCAGCTTGAACCTGAAGTGCTACATTGCTCTAGCATAGAGCTCTATGGCATTATACAATTGTATGAACAATATATATATATA
>NW_021319302.1:183086-233761 GCF_001605985.2 Dendrobium catenatum | reverse complement strand
ATTATAATAGGGCATAATCGAAAGCAGTGAGGACGATTATATTACACCTATGCAAACAAAGGCAACACTAAATGGCTTCTCACTGCCAGATTCGATCTCATTCAAGCAATTGCTGAAGCCTTCTGTGGGCGGTTAGCAGTGGGAATAGCTTGGGAAGGAGAAACCTGCTCGCCTTTGTAATTATCATTTAGGAAGGAAGTCGCGTCTTTACTCTGCTCTCCATGTGCCTGTTTTTCCTGCTCATTTTCTTCCTTTCCAGATAGATTTACTGCAGATTCTTGATACACGTCATTTTTATTAGCTTCCACAGGCTTACCATTTGAATAAATTATAGCTTTAGCAGCAGAAACTTCCTCTTCTTTTACAGAAGCATCCTCAGCATCTGTCGGATCTACATCTTCTAAGCTCTTTGGTGCTTGTGTAGATATCTTACTTTCCGGTGCCTCATCTACTTCATCCAGTTTAGTGCCTTCATTTGAATCAATTTTAGCATAATTATTGCCCGAAATAACTTTAGCAGCAGCCTCTTCCGCTCCTATAACTAAACCCTCCACATCATCTTTCATATCAACATCTTCTATAGTCTCTAGTGCTTGTGTGGCTTCACCTTTCTCACTTTCTGGTGCCCCATAATCTACCTCTTTCTCCAGTTTGTTCCCTTCATTTGAATTTTCCTTAGCAGAACTATCCACCGCAATAGCTTTAGTAGCAGCCTCATCCTCAGCATCTTTCATATCTGCATCATTTACTCTCCCTAATGTATCTGTAGCAGTCTTCTCGCTTTCCGGTGCTTCATCCTCTACTACATCTGCATTTATATCATCTTTCTCATGTTTGGTTCCTTCATTTGAATGTATTTTAGAAGAACTATCCTCCGAAATAACTTTAGCAGCAGAAGCGTCATCCTTGCCTTCTTTTACTGAACTATCAACAGCATCTCTTACATCACCTTCTACTTTCTCTGCCGCTTTTGTAGCTACCGCCTCCTCACTTTTTGGTGCCTCATCCTCCACATGTTCATCTACACCATTTTTCTGTCTGGTTCCCTTCTTTGAGCTTGAAATCCTTCCTCGCTTCTTTGGAGGTTCTTCCTCCGGAGTCTCCATTGCCTTTGTCTTTTCACTAATTCTAGCAGATCGCCTTGGGGTATCACCTGTTTCACCGATCAAAAACATATTTTAAAGAGCACAACAGCAATCCGCAAACATCTATCTTGCAGATGTTATAGAAAAGAAGAGGAAAAAAGATGCTACCAGATCCCCAATCAAATTCTGAAGAAGAAGGGCCACCAGGGTGGGATCGAATATACTGGTCCAACTGTTTCTTGTTTCTAATCTCCTCACCAGTTGGAGAAATAAAAACTATCTCGTTCCTCTTTGGAGTTCCAGCCTTCCTTGGAGTAAACTGAGGTAGAAAGCAACGGTGAAAAAAAAAAATAACAATGGATAGAAAAAACAATTCAGTAAGTACAACAAGAAAATGCAAATCACCATCTATAATGAATAATGCAGTCCTATCCGATTACAAAAGGACAAATATCCAGAGCCATCCAAATTCCATTAGAGAATCATGTCGTCTAGTAATTTGAATTAAGAAAATGTGTTTACATGATAAATAAGCAACTTCAGGAATAATATTGCTAGTTTAAAATACAGAATGATTGAAACAATGGTATCTTCCTATTTTAAAAAGTTACAGCGGTTCGCACAACATGAATGCCTGTCAATACCTGCTAAGAAGCATGTGTATCTAATATTAAGTAAACAAATGTCAAAAATCAAACTTCATACATTCTGAGAAGCCTAATAATTATATAATAGATAGTCGAGGTTATGAAGTGTTCCTGCAAATTGAAAGATCGCAAAGGGTCATTCCCCATGAATGAATCTCCTGCTAATGAAAGGTTCGAGGGTCTGATGTCCACAATCTTACCCTTGCGTTGAATAAAAAGTATATTTTCATGACTCGAATTTGGGGCCTCAAGATTACATTGAGGGCAACTTAGCCTATTGAAAATAGCCATGGATCTATTTTGTAAATTAAAGATCCGAGTCCACATCTTTCTAATGCAAGATGATTAGTAGATAATATATCACCAAATAATCATAAATTAAAAGAAAAATAAGGTACTATGATTGGCTACTATAGTTGTCAATGGTATGTTGTGGCACAATGCAATCAAGCACATTCTTGCACCGTTGTTATGACGCAATAAAAAAGGTATGAAAAGGTGCCGTCCATTTGCAGACGAAGTGTGCATGGGGCTAGGCAATTACTTGCATGAGTAAGGCTATGAGAGCACTCACAACAATCATCTCATCAGCAAGTTCAAAGCTCGTCCACCTTTGCACCCACCTCCACCAATGATGCCCCTTCTGCAATCCCACATCTTCCCTCCATCCTATTTACTCTCATCATCTCAGATCATGTCATCCAATTAAGCAAACCCCTAGCCCCATCTGTCTAGTCAACTACCCCACAAGACATCTTGTCCACAAGAGTAATCAATAGTGCCCAATAATGAATCCTATCTATCCTATATGCACGTCTTTTTTGCATCTCAAGAATTGCAACAGGTAAGAGCAACCGACAACCCTAAATTGTTGTATGAGCAACCAACTGTCCCAAAATGGAAGTATTATTTTCTTCCTAACAAGTGTTTTTATTTTTAAATTAATTTATACTTGCAAGCAACTAACTTATGCATTTTTATTAATAGGATGGCACATATAAAAAATGGTTGAAAGCAATCCTTCACATGCAAATAGTAAAGACAAGCAAATTATGGTTTGTTCCTAATGGAAGAATTCTAACACTGAAATGTACAATTTATGGCAAGATAGTAAATGGTAGAAATAATAAGATAAAAGTGGGGCATATGAATGCAAAAAGTTATCCTTGTCCTCAACTTGTTAATAACGAAGCCAGATGATAGAAGAATGAGAAAATGGTCAAAATGGTCTCTCGACTCTTTATGAAAAACCAAAATAGTCCCCAATTATATTAAATGATCATTTTGGTCCATCAACCCATTAAAGAAGAATCAAAATAGTCCCACCATTGGACCATTTAGTATTTAGATACATTTTTAAGGACTTGAGAGACAAAAATGATCTTTTAATATAGTTGAGGACCATTTTTCTTCTTCATAAAAAATAAAGAGATCATTTTAGTCATTTTCTCATAGAAGAATAAAAAGAAATAACTTAAGGAGCAAAGAAATAAGAAAAAAGATGGGGAAAACACAAAAGAGTTGGGAACTAAAAGGTAATGAGAGATGAGACATAAACTATAACTTTGCAAAATGGATGTATTATTCTAAAATCTCTGCTAATGCAGTAAAATATGATAGTTTTTTAGCAATATTGGAGACAGATGAACAATTTAATCCTAGAATAAAACTTCATAGTTATCGTGAAATACAAGTTTCATTTTGCATAAGTTGGTAGGACACACATAAATTATTGTAACTTCATTCAAAAGATAATGTTTAGTTGTACTCTTATGATAGATGGTTGATAATCTTGAATTCATTCACAAAGAATGCCATAAAAATATTTGAGTTGATGAATAATTACATTGATCAACTCGAGAAGCATAATTTGATTCAAATTATCACTAACAATGCTTTAAAGAATGTTTTAGTTAGTAGAACACAAATTAGCATTTATTTAAATTTTTTCATTTGAATAAAAAAAGTTCTTAGTATAAACACCTAAGGTTTAGTACACAAATAAAATGTTTTAATGATGTCTTTCAAAAAATCGAGTTTCTATTTTTTCAGTTGAGTTTAATTAAATTTCATTACCTTATAGGGAGTTTAATTAAATTTCATTACCTTATAGGGAAGTTCCTGAAGGCAATAGGGAATTCTTTTTCAATTTACAAACCTATTCATTCAACTCCTCAAGTGTAAATTCTTACTTATATTGGGGAGAATCCAATACATCATTTTGAGCTATAAAGCAAATATTTGGCTCCACCTCATCAAATTCATAAAATGAGAATGAGCACATGTTTGAGTCCCCTTCGCTTTTCCTCCATAAACTTGTTATGCTTTGTTTTGCTTCTTACCTTTATAAAAGGGCATTCCCATCTAATGTGCCCTATCCTTATGTAGTTGTAGTAGATGGCTTCTTTCTTTTCGCCCAAAGCTTTAGAACTATTCTTCCTTGCCAACTTCATCTTTGCATTTTCTTCTTTTGGGCATTGAATCTCTTTGATACTAAAGCAAGCTCTTCATAAATGTCCTCATCATTTTCATTGACGTCCCATGCTTTAAGAGAAGTGGTTTTCAAGGCAATGCCTCTGAGACCACTGATGCAACTTTAGGTATTTAGACTTGACCTTGGAGTAATTTGTGGGATTTATTGGCAACAAATTTTAGTAATATATAATTCCCGAATGCCATGCCCTAATGCTTATCATGGAACTTTGATATTTCAGGCCTTCGCCTCCGAATTGGCTGCCAAAATCTTCTAACGGTGGGTCTCTAGGAATTGCATTGCCTAGATACTCACCATAAGTTTGGATATTTAAGGCCTTAATGACAAAGTTGGCTACAAAGACCTTATGGTGGCAAATTTTGATTAATTATATGGCTCATATGTCAGGCCCAACGTGCTGACTCTAAGGCTCAAATCTTGAAGTCATATTTTGAATCATCTTTTTTGAGATGTCATTTCAAGTTTTCAATTAAAAGGCTATCCATTACATGTATAAAGATGCTCTAATAGATGATTTGTGATTATTCACAACCCTCTTTGGGAATCCACTTACCTTATTGATATAGAGAGCCACCATATAGATGTAGGTATTGACCTTCTTAAATGCCATTGTGATTATCTAGTGAAATATCTCAAAGAGATGCATTTCTTATATTTCACATTTTGATTTTTACAATGTGATGCCCTTTGTATGACTCAAATTTTTTAGAGTTGATTCTTATATTGAAATGGCTATTCTGTTAAGTCCCTCGTTATTTTTTATTTGGAGGTTGTCTCAAACAAGAAATTTGTGGTTGGTTTCCCTACCATATTCTGAAAATCCTTTCTCCTTAATGGCAAAGAAGGATCTTATAAATGCATGTAAGAACTCATGGTTCTCCTACAACCATTGTGTGGTTTCTTGGTTGCCTCTAAGAAGGATTGTTTTATAATTCCTCTTAACCCACCATAGCAGTTCTAAGTATTTTTTGGGGGGGTTTGACAACCTTAGGAGTCTGCTATCGAGCCAAAGCTTATAGATTGCTCAAACCTTGGGTAAGCCTTTTCCTTCCGTTGGCTCTTCCTGTTTTTCCAACATAAAATGAAGCCAATTTGAAATAGATGTTATTTGAGAATTATCTCATTATCCTATTTAATCTTGAGCAATGCTTTAAAGATGGATATAACTCTCCCCAAACAAAGGTGCTAAAAATCTAATCATTTAAGAAAAGTCATCCCAACCATTGAGCCTACTTGGTGTGATGAGAAACTTAGGAGTTTCCCTTAGAGTGGACTATGATAAATAAACTACATTTCCCCTGATGTTAAAACAGTTTATTTAGATTAGATATGATACTTCATATGGGTGCAAGCCCTAATAATTAACAAACTCTACAATGCACAAAAATAAAATAAAATAAAGTAATCTATATTAAGGAGGTTTCTTGACTTAGATTTGGCATTTATATTTAAATTTAATTAATGGTGAATGATTTAGTAGATAGATGTACATCCCGACCAAGATCGTGTATTTAATTATATTGAATGTACAAGTAGAACAAATTCACAAAAATAAGAGGGTTTTTAAATCATAGCATCCATAGAGTTGGACAAGCAACCATAGTTTCCTACTTCAGGCGTCCTGAGATGATTATGTTTAATGTATGTGATGGGTGTTTTGAAGTCGAGCTATCAATATTGACATTAACTTTTTTACTAGTAAATGGTTGGTCATACCAACTTCAATCAATAGCTTAAAGGCACAAAGCATAGTTGCTTGTGGTTTATAAGTATTAAACTTATTTCCTTTTGGATCAAACCATTTTGAATAGCAAAGTGTTAGTTTCACAACCTAGCTTCATGCCGTTGCCTCTTGTTCAACCCTGCTCTTGTAAGCTACATTGTTGGCCGAATCATTGAATATGGTTGTCTGAGATACCCCCATGTCATGTAGCTCACACGAAATTCCCCTTTGAGACAAAAAGAAGAAAAATGTTTCTCAAATTGGAGAGATTTATTCTTCTTTTTTTTCTTTCTTTCTTTATTTTGATGCATGTGAGGAGCTTCTTGTAATTCACTATTTTTGGAAGACTCTTCTTGTTCAATCCATAAAGTGGTCCCACTAGCTGGGCCTTTTACCACACAATAGATCAACTCTTACCAATTCTTCTTGGTCATGGAAAAAGTTGATCAATGAGTTTTTTCTTCTCCCACACTCTTTCATTGCAAACATTCTTCCCCATTCAAGAATCATCATAACCGACAAGAGCTCAAAGGTGTGGCATGACTAATAATTGTCCACGAGGTTTACCTTTACTTGAAGAAGAGCGTCTAAGTCACATATCAAGCTTGCTTTGTGGAATTTTTTTTAATTGATAGGCTTATTTACGTGAGAGCTACCCAAGTTTAGCTTGAAGCTTGCATGAAAGAGAAGTCCCGAGAATTTAACAGTATTTGATGAGCTTGTCAGCATTGTGATGGCCTAAATTGATTTAGTTTGAGCTTATATCCAATGAAAGGCCAATATTCAGCATGGTTTGATTAGACTTTTTAGCTTTATGCCAACCCTAGTAATTGGGATAAGTTAGCAAGCATGCTTTTATATCAGCATGGTTAATTAAATTGGAGCATACAACAAGTGGAAAGCCTATAAGCGTGACTTATAACCTCAAGGATGAGTAAAGCCAAAAAAGTGCATATTATTAGATTTACCTTAAAGGTGGCCCGACAGAATAAGTTGGTTTGATTGACTTGTATCAAATGGGAAAAACTTTATGGGGATGTTTGATTGAAGGAAAAGTAAATGCGATGCATAATAAATATTTTACTTTTTAATTTTTTGGTGTTTGGTTGACCAACGAAGCAAAGTAAAATAAACTCGCAATATATTCAGAACTCCCTTTAGTTCATTTTTTTGCATAAAGTAAACTCACTCAAAACCAAGCAAGAAAAGAATTCAAGCGAGGGAGTAAGAGAAGCCCACGAGAAACCATTGTCGTTTCTTCGAGACCATAATCGTTTCTTCAGCCAAATCCCGCGAGACCATTAGCAAAAGCTTTTCATCTTTGGCTCCAGTAACTTCTTCGGCCAAATCCAGCGGAACCATCATTGTTTCTTCAAGTCCAATAGCTTCTACAGTTCCTTCATAGCTATTCGACTTCACTCCTCGACGATGTTCCCTTCCTATCAGATCAAAAGGTACGACATCTTACAGGAGCTCACTGGCAGTGAAAGTAACTTTCTTTCTTCCTTCCGCATGCTTCTTCGGCCAAATCCCATAAATCTACAAAATTTTAGGATCTCCTATTGTTCTAATATGATTTTAGGTTTGATTTGGTAATGTGGAAGCTTAAGATAGTAGGAGGAAGCCCATGGTAGATTTCTCCCTTCTGTTGAAATCATTTCTTCATTTACGCTAAGTTTACTTTACCCTCCATACACCCAACCAAACAGAAAAAATAGTTATCATGCATTCACTTTACAGACAACCAAATAGCCTCAATGTATTTACTTTACACTGTATTTGTTTTGCACTATATTTATTTTACACTACATTCACTTTACAACCAACCAAACAGCCCCTACATCCATTAAAAATACTTGCATTTTAATTTAAAGAGCTTGTTAGCTTTTCACCAACCCAAATTAATCTGAGTGAAACTTACATCAATTGGAAGTCTTATAAGTGAAACTTATAAGATTAAGAATACGAGAAGTCTATTGGAAAACACACTTTAAATTGTCATTCTAAATTTGGAAGGGATTATTAGGATCAATAATAGTTTATCATATAGGCCTAATGAACCTCAACCAACAACTATATATTTAATGGAAAATTTGTAGTTCTGAATTTAGAATGACACATAAAGATGGAGCTTACAATCATGTACCATGGGTAAGATAGCCCAAATGATGAGAATAACAAACTCGCCTTATAAAAAATAGCCTAATAAGGGAGACTCACTAGAAATCATGGATCAACTAGAAATTCGATAAAAAAAAGACTAGGAGCTTCGTCTATCAACTAGGTATGTGTCATAATTTTGAATAATGTTTTCATGATAATTTGGATTACATATATGCCTATAAGCCATTTATAATCATAGAAGAAGGTCATGTATTTTTCTTCTCATTTAAACATATATTTTATGAATTATGCCTCAATAGCCCATTTTGAATTCATCGGGATGCCTTCTGGTGTCTTACATGCCTTTATCACCACTTCCTCATACATCATCTGAAGATGTGCGAGCTATTTCTGAGAATTTTATGCTCCATAAGCATCTTATGAAAAATGTTAGCACAACTATGAATGTGCTAGAATGAATTGGTACTTAACTATTGTTCATATGTATTTTGTTCAAGAGAGAGGACAATTTGTAGAAAAACTATTTCTACAACCAACCAATGATGGGTGCAAGTGCAATTTTTCAAGAAACATATATATTTTATTGTTGTTCAAGAGAGAGGATGACAAGAGGGAGCAGGAATGCAGACTTATTGGGCAATAAAAGAGGTTAAGGAAACCAAGAGAGATTTCATGCCAGCAAGAAAATGAGAAATCAATGATAAGCATGAGGAATATGAGGGTGATGCATAATGACTTGCAATTACAATGATTGTAGCTAACTAGTCGATTAAAGTGATGAGAGAGGGCACGGATGAGGTTGTTGAATGAGGGTTGGATGTGAAGCATATTCTTTTTTGTAAACATTTATTTTTGGTAGAGCATTCATAACCTTTCTTTAATTTTTTTACAAAAAAAGCCAAGTGTTTGGTTTTAGCTATGCAAAATCAATTTAGAGGTTCTATTTTTAATGTCATCAGAAATATTTAAAAAAAAAGGATATATACCCAAGTTTATCAGTAAGTTTTAAGAAATCCAATGCAAAAGGTAATAATGGGCCTATTGTTTGGAACTTCAGGTAGAGATGTAATATATGCATATATGAGAAAACTAGAGAATGATGAATGCAAAGCCTCACAAGTATAACAATACCACATCCAAATGAAATATAAATACATCACCTCACCAAAGGGAAATTTCAGATATGCACCGAAGCAAAATGTCATCGCCAATGTAACAGGCAACTCTAATGCCTGCCACTGAGAATAGGTAACCAAGCCCACCAAGAGAATCTAAAGAAATATAATGTAATTTCTTATCCATTATCCACCTATGGCTCTGAAATATAATGTAAGTCATGAATATTTAATGACAAGTAGGCCAAGTAGGCCTCGAAAAGTTATTAAAAGATCATAACTAAATTATAAACAAACCATAAGAATCTTAAACCTTCCAAGTAATGAAAGTTCTTCATACTAAGGGGTATTTGATTTTTTGAAAGTATGATTTAGAAAATGACGAAATTTGATAATTCCATCATTTGGTTTAATGTAGTTAGAAACAACGAATGATTTCAACTCCATAAACCCCCACAAAATCTAGTCAAACATAATTATTTCATTTTTCATAAACAAAAAACAGAACAAAATCATTTTTTCCTTAAACATGTTTATATACAACTAACCAAATAAACCCTCAATTTCAAATACAAAATACTTAATTCAAGTGATGGCCTCTCCATCTCAATAAGCAAGACTATCAGGCCACCAACTTCAGGTCCCATTGTTCATAGGTCAAAAACACATAACAACAATTTTTAAAATCCCACAATCTATAAACAATATTATAATTCCAAATGGAATTAAAAATTATATATTGATTCAAGAATTCTAGGAACGTCAAGAGGGAAAATAGTGAGCTAAGCTCAGTTATTATTTACCTCCCCAAAAATCAATGAAAGATGAATGAAAACATGAAGAGGGGGTGAAAGATTTCTTTAGTGATCTTTTGGTTGACAATCCTCATAATTAGTAACAATTAATCCTACCATTAATAAACATTACAGTTGAAAATTCAAGAGCGAAAAAAGGAAAAGAAAAGATATGGAGGGGTTGTTTCCCAACAAATACCGGTGAGGATACTCACTAATCAAACTCCTCAACTGTAATGAGATCAAGGGATGAAATCCTCTAAGAGGAAGAACAAGAATGAATACGGGGAATATTAAAAGAAGAAAAATTAAAAAAAAAAAAAATTAGACTTTAAAGCCATTAATTACCAATTAAATTTTTAACAAGGGTCTTTAAATAAAGACTCCTCTCTTAAACCATCTCCCCATCAAATCCCTATTGCATGTGTAATCATTCAAGCAATCTGTAACTCTTCAAATCAAAACTAGCCCTAATTAATATTATCAGTGAGACAACTACTGAAATAAGCGAACCATTTGAGCATGAAGAAAATATTTAGAAGATAAAAAAACTTAGATTTTGTTGAATTAAAAGTGAATGTATGATATATAACTTTTGTGGATGTGATATCATATCAACAATGATCAATCAATATTATTAGAAAATAAAGTGATTTTTAGATTGATATGCTCAAGTTTATTGGATATATTGTATAGAGGAATAAGGATTAAGTGAGAATATAACTTCTAGAGTTTAGTCAAGATGGTTAAAATAGTCCAATACCTCAATTTAAATATTATGTAGGTTTGAAGATAAATTTTATAAAACTATAATAACACCAGTTATGTTATCTTGATCCCCAATATTAGGTAGTAAAAATTGAACTAGGAGAAAAAAGTAAGTCAAGATGATGTATCAAATCTAAGAAAGTTGAAATAACAAACGGTTTTATTAGAAGGATAGAGGGAGTATAACCAATTCAATGATGGGTAGAGCAAAATAAGATCAAATGATCAGGATACATACAAAAAAGTGTAGAAAATACACCCATAAGACAAATATATCAAATTAATGTAAAAGTATTAATAAGATAAAAAGGCACGGCCAAACTAACATGAATAAATGCAATATAAGAAATTTTATGACATATTGGTTCAAATGTTGCAAAAAAGTACACAATCTTAAGGCAATATAGTCGTTCAATGCATTAGAAATGCTAAGCAACACCCTCAACGCCCGTCCAACTGAAATAAGGCACTAGAAAGAAATAATTATATCACTGATAAACTAATTTTAAGTATGATGAACATTTTTTAACAATATATAAGCCAAGGTAAATAATGAATTTTCAAGCTTAATTGCATTCTAAGTTCAAAATGCATGGTAAATAGATTAACTTTAAAAAGTATAATAAACCTTGGTGAGCTCTTGGCTTTTTATTTTGATTTGCTGTTTTCTTCCTTCTCCACCACCTCCCCACTACACCCGCCCCTTTCTCCCCTTGCAGCAGACCCAGCAAATCCACATCCACCCGACCCGCCCTCTCCCCTTTCACGTCCCTGCAGCCGACTCAAACCCAAGCCCCAATCCCGCCAGCCTCCCCTCCCGTCCCCCTCTTGCCGCAAGCTGGACAAGCCGCCGAGTCCCAGCACCAACCCGCCCCCTCCACTACAGTCGGCAATCCTCTTCCCCCTTGGCTAATCCCGCCAGTTTCTGTGCAGTGAAAACGTTTGAATTCAGCCATCAAATTCTAGTTAATGCCTTCCTAATTTGGCTCATCAAATTAGTAGGCAATTGATTAGGAGTAATTACCTGAATTTGAATTCGAATTTTCCCTCCCTCCCTATGTGAAACTTCCCTAATCAATTAAAACCGGAAATTAAACTTCATATTTTAATTAAATCATTGGGGTCCACAAAATTAATCAAATTTCCCCTCTCTTTCTCCTTGCTTGGCCGGCCCCTTCCACCTAGCCTTTCTCTCTCTACTTGCCACATAAGCACCCATTAATTCCCCTTCTTAATTCTCCCTAATACCCGCCCCTCCTAATTCAAATTTTGGGAGGTTTTCATTGCAATTAATCTCTCCCTCCAAACAAAGAGAAATCTGAAATTCAAAATCAGAATTTTCTCTTGTTCTTCTCTAGTTCACGGCCACCTCTTTCCCTTGTCATCTCCCCGCCCTTCCTCGATGTTGAATGGCGGATCCGGAGCTTGAGTGGGGGTTAGTTTTCCACGCCGACGGGAGCATCGATATCCTACGCTCTCCTTGCTTCGACGTAGGATTTGAAGACAACGCCACAATCGAAGAGTACTTGGAGCGAGTCGTCCCGATCCTCGCAAGTATTTTTGACCGACAATTTCATGGTTACACTTGGACTATCATTGGACGCCATCCGCCACCACCTTCTCCGGTGAATACCTTTCCGGCAACAAAGTCTTTCGTCGCCTTCATCGTAGTGGTGCTCTTCATCCTCGTATGGTTCTTCCTTCTCCGCTAAAACCCAAGAGTGAACGAGAGAGAGAGAAAGGGTACTTAAGGTGAACTTCTTTATTATTAATTGTGGGATTTTTGTTATGAGCATTTAAGTGTTTCCTTTATCTTTGAATGATATGATTGGTTTGGTTAACTCAAAGCACATCTTCGCCTAAGCAAGTTAACTACTTTGAACGATTTAACCCTTTACTTTTGTTGGTAATTAAAATTTGTCATGACACGCTTTGAATAATCTTTATTTTAATTTCCGAACGCAATTCCTGCATTGATTCACATCAGATATCCTATTTTCCCTCGTATCTATCCCATCTTTGTCATCATTCATGCTATCTTTTCTATTAATAAATTTCTTGCCCTCCATTTCTTTCTTCATCTCCTAAAACCCATCTTCTCCATCCTCAAGTTATATAATTAGAACTTAAAACTTATGAACCAATTATTTGTGCAACTCATTTCCAATTGCACATCCATGTTTAAATACTCCTAATGCTCATTAACATCACATTATATCAAATCAACATCATAAAAGACTAATTCATCTTTCACCTTTGATCTAATAGGATCTCAATGTCATCAATTGTTTGAAATTTTATTGAGCATTCCAAAATGATTTAGAAGCTTCTAAACACTTGCTAGAATTTTCAAAATGCCTTAAGCTCCTGTATGCTAAAGAGAAGAATCTTTATGAGAATAATCAAGTCCTTCCAAAATAGTCTAGTACAGTGGCTTCACAATTTTCAATTCTCTAAAAAGATGACATGGATTTTGGACAGTGGCGTCAAAGTAACAACCAATTAAACCCATAATGCAAAGAGCCAACCAAGTGGTGAGAAATTCAAGAAATAGCAAGAATTCTCTAGGTAAGCGTTGCACATGCTACAAGTCATTGCTGAAATAATGTCCATCATGTAATGATGAAACTTGCTAGGAACTTTTTCTAAAAGAGAAAAGGGCTAAAATAGTCCCTCAACTCTTTGTGAGGGGCAAAAATGGTCCTTAGCTCTTTTAAGGGACCAGTTTGGTCCCTCATTAAATCAAAAGGTAATTTAATCATTTTTAATTAAATTATTTATTAAATATAATTTTCAAGTAATAATAATTTTTATAAAAAACTTGTATTAATATTTCTTTAATAAAAAATTTTATTAATAATTCTAGTTTTAATTTCAAAAATTATTAAAAATTCTAGTTTTAATTTAGGATCATTACAGACTAGAATTATTATTAATTTAAAAAAACTATTACTTAAAAATTATATTTAATAAATAATTCAATTAAAAAATGACCCAAATACCCCTTGATTTAATAATTAATTCCAAAATTTAATGTTATGACCAAAAAGGCCTCTTTATAAGGAGTTGAGGGACCAAATTAGTCCCTCAAAAGAGTTGGGAACCATTTTGATCATTTTCACTTTTCTAAAATAAATGAACCAACAGATGTCAGGATAGGATTCAAAATACGACCAATAGAACCATCAGAAATGCAACCATGCAAGAACCGAATAAAGGATATAACAATAAATTTACTTGTACTGGAGCTCCAAACAATTTAAGTTAAGACATAGCATTAGCAAGTAGAATAATCAATTCCTCCAAATCTCTTCTAAGTGATGGAGGAATACTCCTTTTCTAACAAATGCACCAGTTCGTAGTGTTAGAATATTGGGATCTAATGTTGTACTTCATAGATCAAATAAATCAACAAATGGGAACGTTAGCCACCTAATTTTCCATCCATATCTAACCAAGTGCCATTTCAACTTTCTAGGCAACATTAATTAAGAAAGGTTCAAAAGTTCTAAAGACAACCAAGATTAAAATTAGAGCTACTGTCATGCTCCTTCGACCAAAACTTTATCATATTATTACTTTTTAAATATTTGGCTTGAATGATTTCACAACCAATATACGATTCCACCCACTTAGCAAGCAAAGTAATGCGAAATTTCCTCAAATTAAAAATAAATACACATAAAACATCTTTAGATATGCACAAAGGTTTCCATTTACCTAAATTCAACCGATTCTCCTCCCCACTACCATTCAAAAAAAAGTTTCCTCCAATTGCTTCTATTCTCTTAATCAACCAATTAGGAACCTAAAAAGAGAAAAAGTCAAGAGACATTACAGTAAACACTACGTTAATAAGGATAACTCTACCAAAACACTATGTTAATAAGGATAACTCCACCACCTGATAAATATTTGTCGTTCCAACTAGTCAACTTCTATCTGACTTTATCAATAATAATAAATAATCAAAGAATCTTATCAATCTGTTTAGAACAAAATAAAACACCAAGGCATTTAAAGGGCAACCTCTTCAAAATAAATAAATAAAAAAGATTTAATATGCATTCACCTTCCTCAAATAAACCATCAAAGACTTTAAGACTAGCAATGTCTTCAAAAAGCAACAAAGTCGTTTAAAGATAACTATTTTGTCAAAAATTAGCTGCAAAAACAACCAAAATATCATCTACAAATTGAATGCTATTAATAGGAGGATCATAAAACATGAGAAAGACATTATACCATAGATCAGTGGTGCTTAAGAAGGGGTTTAATAATGAGTAAAAATGTGATAATAATGGCAAGCAAGTAACAGATCTCTCTAATGAGCTTCACAATGGCTAGAAAGGGCCCTAAAAAGTACTTGTGTGGTCATACTAAATTGTGATTTTCATTATCTAATCATCAAGTATTTCTGACACATGTTCCATCCAAAGCGAGTGCAGTGTTAAATAAGCACTTCCATTGCAAGGTCCGAAGTCATAGATGAGAAAAGTGGAAGGTTGCGTTAGGTAGTCAACAATCAGTGTAAAACTTGTCAAATAATCATGAAATAAATCATTAAAAATAATATTTAATGTTAGGGCGCTCCTTGAAAATGATGTGTTGTATGGCCTTAATAAAGCAAGAAGTGTGCAAGGGTCATTACATCGGCACCCAAGTGTAGTGTCAAATAAGCAAGAGTTCTCACATCATGGATGAATGTGGGCAAAAAAGCTAATCCATGAAATTAGAATTGGGATAAGAGCATGGAATATAAATTTTCTTACAAACAAATTAATAGAATTAATAGATATTATGATTCATAAGAAAATAAATTTTCTATGTATTAAAAAAATTAAAATGGTTGGAGAGAAGGCTAAGGAGATTCATAGTTTAAAATCTAAACTATAGTATTCAGGTAGGAGTCATACAAGAAATGGTGTATGTGTACAACAAGATCAAGCCTTTGTCCCACTATATGGGGTCGGCTACATGAATTCTTTTTCGCCATTGTGTTCGATTAAAAGTCAAATTCTCATTTAATGGTGTATGTGTGATTATAAAAAATAGTTTGAAGGATAATGTTGTATAAATAATAGAATTGGAGATAGAATTATAGCTTTAAAAATTATTGTTGATAATAATATTATACATATTATAAGTGTTTATGCTCCTCGAGTGGGTTTGGATATGTGTTCAAAATTAAAATTTTAGAATGACTTAGAAGAATAATACAAAAGATACCATTTGAATAAAGAATTTTTATTGAAGGAGATTTAAATGGACATATTGTTAGAGAGAGAAGATTTTAAAAATATTCATGATGGTTATAAGTTTGGAGCTACTAATGAAGGTGGAATGATCATATTAGATTTTTTTCCCAGCATAAGATTTTGTAATTGTTAATACCTTATTTAAGAAAAGAAATGAGCATCTCATCACTTATAAGAATGGGTATAGTAAAACTAAGATTAATTATTTTCTTATAAAAAAATTTAGATCATTTAGTTGCAAAGATTGTAAAATTATTCCGAGTGAAAGTTTATATACTTGGTATCGCTTATTAGTTTTGGATTTTAAAATGAAGGAGTGGAATATGAAAAATAAAATAAAATATTGTCCTAGGATTAGAAGAGGACATTTAAAGAATACTAAAAAATATATTTTTTAGAATAACATTCAAGATCTTAAAAGTTGACTGTGTATGAGGAAGCTAATATTATAAAAAAAGTAGTTAGTGATATTAATAATATTGTAAAAGATATTTTGCAGTATCAAAATGAAAAACTTCTAATAGTAAAAAGAGTTGATTGTGATAGTTTAAGCGTAAAAAGTCAAAAAAAAAAGGAAATATATAAAGAGGCTCGTAATGAGTCAAAGAAAGTAATATATGATGCAAAGAATTTAACATTTAATGATTTATATAATATATTAGAAACTAAGGAGGAAGAAAGATATATAATAAGTTAGCCGAGCAAAACGATAGGAGAAATAAGGATTATGTTCAAGTGAAGTGCATTAAGGATGAAGATCAAAAAGTGTTTTTATTAGAAGATGATATTTAACAAAGGTGAATGAGATATTTTGATAATTTTTTCAATGAAGATGGAGAGAAAACGATTGACTTTAGTGACCTTAGCACCCTAAATGAAAATAATAATTTTTTTATCGGCTTATTAATCGAGAGGCTTTAAAGAAAATGAAATGTGAAAAAACTATTTGACCTAGTGATATTCAAATAGATGAATGGAAAAGCTAAGAAGATGAAGGAATATGTTGACTTATAAAACTTTTCAATACTTTTTTGAATACTTAGAAGATACCAGATAAGCGGAGAAGTGTGTTGATTTCTATTTTTAAGAATAAAGATAATGCATAAGAGTGTCGTCTTAGATGGTTTGGTCGCATAAACATCGGCCTTCTGATGAACCGATTATAAGAGTAGATGTATAATATTTGGCCTAGGTTATGAAAGGTAGAGGTAGACCTAAGAAGGCTATGTTATAACATTTTAGAAAATGTTTGAAATGATATTTTTTTATTATATTTAAATGACTCTTAACAATACACAATGAAGAAAAAGGATTCATGTAGCCAACCCCAGGTAGTGGAATAAAGGTTTGATGTTGGTATTGTTCCATCAAAAGTAGGTAGGATTTTACAACAGAAAAATATCGAATAAAATGTATTGATATAATAATAAGAAACCAACCTCCAAAACAATGTCAATTTGATAGATCTAAAAAATGTCATTCATGATATGCATGGTACAAATTCACACTTGATTGTTTCTCATTACACCAAAAAATATAAAAACACTGTAAATATTTTTAGAAAATTAACCCTAAAACCAAATTTTAAAAGGTCATGCAAGACCTTTTTCTTAGGTAAATCTATATAGTTCAAGCATTTCTTAAAAGCAAACAAAAGCATTGATTCAACAAATGAAAGGACATGTTTCCACAGCATTTCCAACTAAATAGCACGGCCACTTCCTATTCAAACATTTGTTAGGGACTCATACACCCAAACTTTAATCTTGTAAAGTAATTAATAGTTCGTGACAATACCACTGCAGCCACAGTTGCCAATATCACCCATGTTTACTCCGTCTCCAATTTTACATTTCAAAAATACCTCCACCACCATCAAAGCATCCCTTCGTTCCACTAAGACAACTTCCTCTCAGCCAAAAGGATCAGAAATGCTCAAAGCCTGAAACTTCAAAATTCCTAATGTCATATATGCCATTGGATTTGATAGTATGTATTTGTCAAAAACATCAGCCTTGAACACCTGTAGAACAAGATATAGACATACTTTTGACCACTATTAGTACATTCAACTCTGTTCTGTTAAGAGAAAAATTCCATCTAAGGTCTCTCAATAGAAATTGACAACTTATTAGGCTTCCTTTAACATATTTCCAAGCTATTGTTTGATAATGATTATAGGTATTCTCTCAATAATGAAATGCATCTTTTTTTTTTCTTTTTTTTTTTTAATGATGAAATGCATCTAAATGCAAGTGCAACTACTATTAGGTATTGCACATGTTTATAGTATATAACTAATCACATGTCCTATGTAAGTTATTCAAAAAAATTTAGGGCATGTAAGTGGTTTGTCCGATCCAAGCGTGTATCTGCACATCAGGTTTCTTAAGTTCCTCCAGTATAAAAAAAAAATGTCTTACTTCCATAACTTAGGAACCTTTTAACTAGAACATAAGTCCTCTGAAGTATACTTAACAAACAAAGGATTGCATGAATATGGTTTGGATTAGCTTAACATGGAACAACAATATAAGTGTATGGAATGAAAAAATTCACAACTATCCGCACTTTTGGTTTCTTAAGTTCCTCCAGCATAACGTGAATTGTTACTTTCATAAGTTAAGAACCTTTTATATCAGCATCCCAGTCTAAAATTCACTAAACATACAAATGATCACATGCATATGGTTTGGATTAGTTGTTAGAATGGAACAACAATAGAAATTCAAAGAACGAAAAAAATTCACGTGTCACTCTTACCGTATTCAGCTTTAACCATTTCATAGTCTTGCACTGAAACTTAGGACTCCTTCCTCTTGTTTATATCTGCTATCATTGAGGAAGTGCCAAAAATGCCAAATTACTGAATGCGGTCTCCTAGCATATTCCTAGCTGCAAGAAGCTTCATTGGTATATTTTCACAACCTTCTCTAGCCTTCACCCTCCTGTTTCAAGGAAAAACATGCAGAGCCTCTGCTTAAATTTCTCCTTTACATTTTCTTACAAGCAGAATTGCTTCACAGCTTTTCCAAAATTGCAATAAACCAAAGTTACATAAAAACGAGAAAATGGTAACTCACTCCCTCAGAATTCAATTAATACACAATCACCTAAGAATGCCTGATGATGCAAACCAGAAAGGAACATCTACACCACATGGAAAGGCCAGAGGAGTGCACAAACATTTATAAATTGAGAAAGCATCATCATCATAAGCCTCATCCCATATATTTGACATTATTTTTACGAATCCTCATTATCTAGTCTATCCTATTGTGCGTTGACTGAGGTGCAAAGTCTATTCTACGCTATTTTTTAAAAAAATCCATCCACATCACATTTCCCTCCCCTTTTTAATCCTGGCAGTAATTTTGTGTACCACTCTTATGGGTGCATGGTCTACCCTTTGTTATGTGTATGCAAACCACATAAAGATATTATTCACTACCTTCAGTTGAATTATATTCATAAAATCTCTTTAATACGAGCATTCCTTAATCCATCTATTTTAATTTTCCCACATTAATCTTAACATTCTCATTTCTACAATGCTCATTTTTCTGATCAATGACTTTTTCACTAACATGCAAATTTATACAACATTCTTCATAATATTCTCATATCAAATAATACTCCTAAGATACTTCCTACATTTTAACAACCCAACGTCAACTCTATAACTATATTGGCATCCATATCTTTATGTTGTTATATGCTGCATCCACAATACTTAAACATATCACACCTAAATATTAATTTATATCCAAATACTATTAAACATAATTGTTAATATCACAATATTAAAATTGCATATCATATACTAAGCTTTATTCTACTAATCCTAAGCTCTATATCTTCTAAATATTTCATCTAATCTTCTTATATGCCAATTCTGAATTCAAAGAGCTCTGTAAGTTCAGAACATGAACATCTAAAAATCATTGGATCATATGAAAATTGTTAGCAGAGGCATGCAGCTTCCCAAATGCAGGAACAGCCAACTTTAGAATTGAAAGGCGCATGAGCATTGAAATATTTACTATCAGAGTTAGGTAGAGCAAAGAAACTCAAAATCAAAGTCTAAGGCTGAGGCTAGTCAAAAGTTAATGAGATTAGAATTTTGTTAGAAGTCGGCAAATTTTATGATCTACAATTAATGCTTAAAATTCTAACATAGAACATTGCATACATAATTATGATAATTCTAGAAAGATGAATACATTGTAAAAAACTAGTAAATTGAAGCTGCACTGAAACTGAATTGTTCGTTTTCAGGCCCCTTACAAACAAAAAATAAAGACAAGTAATGCAACCATGATCAGCTTTAAAAAGCCCCCAAGAAAAACAAAAAACAAGCTTGCATTTTTTCTATGGACATGCCACAAACAAACAGGCATAAACCTGCATGAAAAGTGAAAGAAAAGATAGATCAACATCATTAGTCTTATCCCAACCATTTTCATTCATTCCTGCCACTTTTTACACGGGGATTCAACTTATTCTATGCATATCTTTGTGCACAACTTCTAATCATACTAATTTAGTCTACCCATTTCATTTTCAAATCCTTCAACAATAACTTTATCTTACGCATCTTATGGGTGTACTTTTTACCCTCCTTTGTGTAGATGTTCAAACCACCCAAGCATATTTTTTCACTAGCTTATCTTCTACAAAATGCTTATCCCAACATCCATATAATATTAGTATTCATAAACTTATACATATTCTAATTTTCCCACATTGATCTTAACATTCTCATTTCTACAATGCTCATTTTTCTGATCAATGACTTTTTCACTAACATGCAAATTTATAAAACATTCTTCATAATATTCTCATATCAAATAATACTCCTAAGATACTTCCTACATTTTAACAACCCAATGTCAACTCTATAACTATATTGGCATCCATATATTTATGTTTCTATATGCTGCATCCACAATACATAACCCTATCACACCTAAATATTAATTTATATCCAAATACTATTAAATATAATTGTTAATATCACAATATTAAAATTGCATATCATATACTAAGCTTTATTCTACTAATCCTAAGCTCTATATCTTCTAAATATTTCATCTAATCTTCTACCATTTCCTTTAATTCAATCTTCATCGCATCAATTAGAAATATATAATCTAAAGCGCATAAAATAATGCCCTCAAATTAAATATCCTCTACAAGCATCTCCATAATAAATACAAAAGATATAAAGTTAAAGGAAATACTTAATACAATCGGACTATAATTAGGATAACTTTAATCGCTCTGAAATGACTACAAGTACTTGTCAATGGTCCATCATGCTTATTTTAAATAATTTCAACATAACTTCAACACATAAATTTTTTTCTTAAATGCGAACTCAATCTAGTTAACCGAAAATCTTATTAAGATCAATTAAAGCCAATATGAATAACTTTTCTCTGCCATTTATTCTTTTTTTATAAATATTCATAACAAAAATAAAATCAATGGTAGATCTTCCGGGCATAAAATCAAAATAAATATTTGAAATCAATGTAATTTATCTAGTCTGTGTTCCAATATTCTCTCATATAATTTTATTGCATGGCTCAAAAGATTAATTCCTTTATATGGCTCAAACTAGTATTAAAGCTTTGCCTTCATGCATCTTCTTTAGAGCTACCATTTTAGCATTTTCAGATCAACTTATAATACCAACTTAGGGTTAAGAATTATATTTAAAACTCAAATCTTGTACAGCAATCCCTTTGAATTTTAATCAACTCGAAATCAATTTGCTTCATCTCAATGATGGTTGGCTCAAAAGTACTTTGGTTTAATCACACACTCAAATCAAAACAGACGTCAAATTGAAATAGATCAACTTCAGCTTATTTTGAATGAGACAAGGACTAAAATCAAAATTCATGTCAATTGAGGTTGAATCACTAAAACACGAGTCAATATCACCCCACTATACCTTATTATTTTGCTCAATAAGCTCTTCTAAAATATTTTTTTTTCTTAAAACTCTCATTTAATAATTTTTCATAAAAATATGTTCATCTTTATTTGCCATTTTAAACTTTAATTAAGATTGTTCTATCTTCACTTCTAATGCATCTAACTTGATTGAAGTTTTTAGATCTTTTATTGCTACTTTAGTTATTTTAAATCTCGGCTACTTTTTTGGTACCTAGCCTCTTGTATAAATATAGATTTCACTTTATCAACGTCACCTTTAAAGCAAATTTTAACTTTCATATAGCCATTATGCATGAATGGCATTCTTTTTATGTCACTTCTTAAAAGTCAATTGCTTTTCTTTAAAAATCTATTGTACATCGTCACTCCATCATTAAATCTCTTTATTATTAATGTATGATCTATTTCAAGACTATTAAAACATCTATGGCAATCATTCAATGGAATTAACCATCTTATCACTCAGTAAGTTTGATTCAACTAAGAAATTCCAATTCTCCTCTCCAACAAACCCATCTTGAAAGACTAACTTATCACCAATCAAACTCCACCATCTTATTCTAGGAAAGTTTCCTTTGATCATTTGATTTATGATCTTAAGATATAAATCTGGAACTATTACTATATGGTGCATGGTAAAGCTTTATCCAAGAATCACCTTGAAGTCTTCACCAAGAAAAATATATATATTCTTCATATTATAAAAGTCTGCAATTTGGTGGCTCCAATTCTAGAATTAATGAAGTGCTATGCTTGTCTTTTAAAATACATATTGTTATTAAAAGATCATATACAACTATTAAATTAAATACAGCACTCATCATATCTTATATAACTTCTTTCATATCAATCACCATTTTTATAGCCCGTCATACAATAACCTATATGCTCATTTAAGTCCTTAGAACTAAATTCTATTTCATTCATCTCTTTCAAAATTAATTTTTATGCTCATTTAAGTCCTTAGAACTAAATTCTATTTCATTCATCTCTTTCAAAATTAATTTTTTCAACTATCTTCCAACACTAGAAGCATTAGCACTAATCACATTTATAATGACAATTAACTTAATAACAATCACCACATCACTAATTGTATTCATCTCAACAATTTTATTTTTCAATTCTATATTCATCATGATCCCAAACGCATTTCTATTATTAACTTATCCAACATATAATGATTAACAAACTTCTTCAATATCTCTTGAATTTTTTTCCTTTCATTTTGTTTCTTGCAAGCAAAAAATATTAATCTTATTCCAATCATTGTGCCCACCATATCTCTTGCTTTTCCAAATTTTTATGAAACAAATCAAATCTTAGTTTCAGACCTTGCTCATTAGCTACTGCAATTGTCTGAAGTTGTAATGCCTCGCTCACAAAACGTGCTAAAAAATCACTTGTGTTTCATTGACATGGAATTTGCTATGATGCATTACTAGCTGATGAAAACCTTACAAATTTTTCATCATAATCGTGTTATGTAATGATGCATCACCTTTGGGAACATTCTAACACTCAAAATTTAAATATAAATTCATTTCATGAATTTTGATATTGGTTTAACTTGGGAAAGCAGAATTATTTACTAAGAAAACATGCACATAGACACAATTAAGACTACTGGTATACAAATTACGCCAGAAATAAAATAATTTATATGAGGCAATCCAAACAAAGTTCATGATTCAAATTTGTTTCCTAGAATAATAAAAACAAAAACCTCATGTTGATTCTTGATTCTAGCCTTTAGTTAGGTAAACCAACTCATCTGAAAACTCGTTAAATTTAACATTCAACTAACAAAAGTCAAGTTTCTTTAGTTCTAATCCTCTTGAGTTGCCACTTAAGTTAAATTTAACATCTTATTGTAATTCGATCTCTCGCTCTCTTGTGGCCTCCCATTTTCACATAAATGTCATAAGGTGTTGTTATTGCCATCATTATTGGCATGCAAGCAAATAATTCATCACCAAAAGTAGTTTAGCCTTGATCTCATCTCCATGGCTTGTCAGGCCAAATCTCACCGGCATAGCCTTTTGCACCTAAACCTAGCAGCAACAACTAGTAAACTCCAAGTCCAGATGCTGCCTCATCATGATGCCCAAATCTTGTTGCCACCACCTTCATGATCACCTGGTAGTCATTGCCAATGGTACTCGTGCAATTCAAGCCCAATTTATAATTGATTTAAATCTAGTTCTAAAAATTATAAGAAAATAATAAACTAAGAGGTCCTATGTTTCAGCTTTTTGGCCAAAATTAATGCAAACTAAGCTATAATCTTAGTTGTGACCAAAGTAGTCCAAGATGTACTGGAGCACAAGTCAGATATAGTGCTCAAATGTAAGGTTATCAATGTTAACCTGACATAAACCTGACACAAACCTGATATGAAAATTTTGGGTACAGAGGTTAACACATGTAAGATTTAAGTTGGCTTGATTATCTCAACTGATTCTAAGAAAAATTAGGTAGAGTTCAGGTTAGATTCAGATCAACGCAAAAATAATATTGTAACTATGTGAATTTTTTTAATAAAAACTCAATAAATTGTAATAGTTTGTAATTCTTTTAACTTATCATGTTAAAATCAATTAATCATGTCCACTTTCAATTAAGTTGATACACAAATGTCACAGCTTAAGTGATATTAATGTCGTGTTGGTAAGATTCAGTTGAAATAGGTTCTGGTTAAAATTTTTGACCTATTTTAATACATAAATCGGATACAAGTTGACTATGTTCATGTTGAAAATTTTTTGAATTAAAACCAACTCCGACCAGTGAACCTGAACTAACACCCCTACTACAATGTTGATGAAATTGAAAGCACCCACTTTAAATAATCTAGAGATCATTTTCTGTCAAAACATCATTAAATCCTTCGTTGATTTGTCAGAACTTCTTGTAAATTTAACAAGAAATCAAAACCCCATATAACTTATTATTCATCTCTACCTCTTCATTCAAGGTAATCAATACCTAGTACTCCAGTCTCCACATACGTTCAACCATCCTCAAAACTCTACTGGTATCACTTGGTATCTTCAAATATGTTATCTTCCAATCTCTCATATATTTCTTACATCCCCTACTATGTAATTTTGATGTTGTCAGACAACTCTGCAATTTTTGTATTCCTCTTTAAGTCTCTTTGCACCTCTCACCGTTTTTCTACACTTAACTCTAGTTCCATCATGCCAAATTCATCCTCGTATTGCCTTCCCTATATCGCCTCACACATTTAGAAAGATTCCTAGAAAATTGTGGTGGAGAAAGACACTTAAGAATTAAGCAAAAAAAACAAAGGTTGATACATAAGTGAATACAAAGTAATAATCTGAAGAGAGAATAAACACTTGCTAAAAAGAGAGAATAGAAAGAGAGAATTTTCGGGTGAAGTAGAAAACTTCATTTAAAAAAAGGTATGAAACCCCGAAAAAGGATAAGTTTCATTGAACCTTATTGGTCAAAAACAAATATGTAAAGTTATTAAAAATTTATGTATCGAATATTGCTTTATTAGTTTTGGAATTTATGATGAAGGTGTGGAATATGAAAAATAAAGTAAAATGTTATCCTAGAATTACATTAGGACATTTAAAGAATACTAACAAAAATATTTTTAAAAGTAAGGTTCAAAATCTGAAAATTTTAACTATGGATGATGAAGCTAATGTTACGTGGGAAAAAGATAGCAAGTTATATTAAGAATGTTACAAAGAATATATTTGGAGTATCAAAAGGAAATGCTTATAATAGTAAAAATAATTTGTGGTGGAATCAAAACGTGCAAAATAATAAAAAAATAAAAAACTTTGTTATAAAAATTGATTTGGATGTAAAAGCTAGAAAAATTTGGGAAGATATAAAAGCGCCCGTAAAGAATCTAAGAAAGTAATATGCGATGCAAAGAATTTAACTTTAATGATTTATATAATAAATTAGATACTAAGGAGGTGAAAGATGTATGTATAAGTTAGTGTTACAGAGATGAGAATGTTTTGGTGGATGAGTGGCTTCACTCTTAAAGACAGAATGCGAAATGAGTACATAAGTGGAAGGGTTGGAGTAGCTCCAATGGCAGATAAAATTAGAGAGTTGCCTTAGATGGTTTGGATACACAAAACATCGGCCTTCCGATGACCTGGTTAGAAGAGTAGATGTATTGGATTTAGCTTGTGTTAAGTAAGATCGAGGTAGACCTAAAAACACTTGGCTAAAAAAATATTTGAAATGATCTTTTTTTATTAAATTTAAATGAGAATTTTAGTCTTAATAGAATGTGATGGTGAAAAAGGATTCATGTAACCGACCCTACATGGTGGGATAAATGTTTTATGTTATTGTATTGATGTTTTCAATCCCTTCTAATGGCAAGCCATAATTGAAGTGCATCATCTCTTTTTTGTCATATTGTCTTACATTATCACTAAATCCACCACTGTTCTCTTCCTTTGACACAAACATTACCGTTGAACATTGCCGCAACCCAATGCACAAATACCATCAAGTCACATAAGACCAATTACCCCCAACTATCATTAGGGTCCATTTTAAGTGAACAAAATTGAAGATCTACCAAGTTAGAAAGTGGATAAAAATGCATTCGCACCAACCTTATTAAAGATTTTGATCTGACCAGAACAAGTTTAACATCAAAATTAGATTAGGCTTGGCTTGATCCAACAATTGACAAGCCTAGCCACATGAAAGAACTTGCTTATGACACCACTATGATAAGCCACTAATCATTTAATACAATTGGTCAGAGCATAGGTGATCCCAAAACCGAGGTTATAACTTTCCATATTTGGTTGAGCCCCCATACTAGCTATGAGAATTAACATTAACATGCAAGAAGTAATGGGATTCATAGGGAAATTACATGAAACTAGAACTCAAGGAACCTCAATCGAATAGAGGAAAAAATTTAAAACACAATCTTATGACAATTTCAACCTTTGAAGTTTGATTATCATGAGCCTTTACCAGAGAAATAAGGTTAACAAATAAGCCTAACACTGCACCATAAACAATAACCATGAAGAAGATTCAATGAGTCCACAACCTAACAAAAACAGTTCATATCCACAAAATTGCACAAGGACAAAAAAACTTGCAAATAATATAATATCATTTATAATTTAGGGCATATTGATGTTCCCTTGATGCAATGCCAACACAAAAAATATATAAAACTAGTTTCAAGATTCCTTTTGTACTAAGAGAGGAAGGGTGGTGATGGGAGAGGAGGGAAAGTTCACATTTGTGAAGCACTTTTTTTGCACAAAACATAACAACTCTAGAGAAATTATATAGTACAAGGCATACCAATACCTTCAACCTAGCATGGTGCATAAAGATCGTTAAATTTTTAAAAAGCTAAATAATAAGTTAAAAAATATGGGCATGACTATCAAACTACCAAATAAATGACAAAAATAATTTGTTATTAAAATCCAAATCTGCATCCTATGAGAGGTGGCGAGAGGAGAGAATGCCTTAATACAGTGTACGAACAGCTGGCACAAGTATAGAAATCAGCTCACAAAACTACAACAAATGTGATCAATGTTTGTAACTAAGATATTCCTTCTAGTGACCATTTACTGAATTTCAACAGAGAGATATTGACTGAAGAAAAGTTGGATGATTTTTAAACATTTCTTAATTTATTTTTCTTAGTTATGTAATGTCCATTTGGGTTTTTTATCTAGTTAGTGCATTTCTGTATGTTTCTTTGATCACTACGACGTTAGTGTAATTATCTACCTTTTTAAAGGTATGTAACAATTTTTTTATTTTTTCCTCCTTCAATAAATAAGAGGTTTTTCTGAACATTATCATTATTTGTCTGGTAAAAGTTTCCTGCAGTTTTGGTAGTTGGTCCATTAGGAGTCATTTATGATATTCATAACTTTGGAATTTGGAAAACCTTATATTAGGACTTGGAATAAAATATAAATTCCAGACTGAAACAGACACTTGCTACCTTCTAAAGTATGGCGTGTATAGTAATTAAGAAATAGAAGACAAAGCCATTAGCAAGTACCTAAATAAATTTGCTACCTGCTAAACCATAGCAAGTATAGTAATTGATAAATATAAGACAAAGAAAATAGTAAGTACCTAAATGAATATGGGGAGTTAAATTCTGTGTGACTTTCAAAATACGTTATAATATAGTGGCGAGAGTTTTTAACCAAACACTTGGTCATTGAACTGATATTCAAATAGAAGAAAGCCTTTAAACCAGGATCATATAGATTATAGACGAAATGCATCACAACTCCTGTCTTTCTAATAAGAATAATGTTAGTAACCAACAGCTAAGACTTAAGAGGATTGATGAAAACGATTTTCCACCCTAAAGTATATTAGCAATAAGCCTGAAACGTGAAAGAATGTTGCAAATCTTAAAATTCGACCTATTTACCTAACTGCTATAAGTGTTGTCTAAAAGGATATGAAGCCAAACATTGTCTTTGGACAACTTCATCCATAGAACATCCTTTTGAGTGTGCTGATCCAAAAGAGAAAACATTAAAACGTTGAAGATAATAAACCCTTTTTAATTGAAGAAATTTAAGAACTAATAAATGAATAGCAAACACACCGAACATTTTTTCTGCATTGTAAGCCTAATTTTTAATCTAATTCTAAATTTTAATTTACGCACCACATGAATCAACATTTGAATCGCCATCTAAACTCGACCGGCACATATATGTGGTGACTCCTAGATTAATAAAAAAAAATCAACCTATTTGAGCATGGAGTTGATTTTGTTCACAACACAACCTTTAAAATTGAACATTTTCAATTTGAATCTTAGAAATATTTCATTATCTAATTAAATTAGGATATTGTCAGATTATGATCATTGCAATAAAATGTGAGTTCATATGTCAACTTTGGGTTCGTAATATTTGATCAAAAATGTGGTAAGAAAATTATTAAATAAGCCATGTAGAATACTATTCTTAAATAGATACTTAACATCATTAATAGACCAAACTATCCTTATGGATTGAGAGTTCCTTGAAATTTCTTAAAGTTTATGATGAGTTCTACTGTCTACTCCATCTAGAGTTCTTTGTGGTATGGCCATTCTATATTTATCAAAAATACATCTACTATGTCTGTTGAATTGATTGTTGGACATGAGCATGAATGTCAAATACAAATTGCAACACATGATGAACTATTTAAGGCTTTTGCAATGATTCTTCAACATGTACACGAGCATGCAAAAAACAAACAAAAATATCACTCCCAACTGCTTACTGCAATCCACTTTTTAAAAACTTAATACTATAGTACCCTCGTCACATTATTTTAGAAAGAAACTAGATCTAAATATGTCTGTAGTTGCTTTTCCATTTACCATGAGCTTTAATCCTAATTTCTTAGTGAAATACTTTTAAGCTCAATAAGAAACCTTTAAGCCCAGTTCTTCTTGCATATACATCCACAAGCAAGCAGATCCCTTGAGCCTAAGTACTTATATGTAGCTCATTAGTGATTTGAAGATAGCAAATCCTATTTCGTATCATCAAATAATTAGTTAAGTTTTTTTACAGGTAATTCAACTGGTAGCAACCATGCAGATGATGATCTTATTCACTAGACTAGCTTGAAATTTTCATCACATGAACATGAATTAAGTGAAGAATTCATGAAGATATGCGTGCAAGGATCATCCAAGGTTAGTAATCTATTGTGTTTAGGAATTTTTTCAATGTAAATTGATTGAATTAAATTAAAATAGCATTAAAGGATGAAGAGCACAAATGCAAAACTAGTTGGAATATTTTAGTTATTGCAAAAATTATTATTTGTTTTTCTACATATTTTTTAATTTTTTACACATTTTTTCAATTATTTGATGCAGTATCTATTAATTAATTATGTGAATTAGTATTACTAATTATATAATTAATGATCATATGCCTAAAATACTCAAGATTATATTATTTGGCCACTCATGTTTAACAAATTTAAGTGACTCCAAATTTCCCATTCAGTTCATTAAATTTACTAAATTTACTTTTATATGGCAACCATACTAATCATAATATCATTAATTAAGGAAAATAAGCGAAATGATAATTTGATCAACATTCCTTAACTATGTCCTATATCTCTTAGCAAATCTAATAAAATCCATATGTTTCATTATTTCAGTAAATCGATTAGTCATGCTAATTTTGCATAAATTATTATTAATTAGGATGTTATGTTTTAGTTAATGAGTCTGGTCTTCCTTCTACTCCATTAGACTCAATTCACAAAAATTTAATGTATTAAATAATATATTTTGGTCTTAATTTGCCTAAATTATTAATTATATAAAAGTTTCCAATATTACAATAATTGTCAACTCCATTGCCTGCATTCATCACACAACATGTATTAAAGTGTCTACGAACTCATCAAAGGCTCTGATGTCAACTGGCTGGTTCAATACCAAATATTTTTAAGTCGGTGAGTGCCTTTTTTGGGAGCTTTTACAGTGCTTTCTTCATCCCTTGCCAATATATAGTGAATGTAGAGTGGTGAATATACTAAATATATAATGAAAGATGGAGGGATAAATTGCTATATCATTTTAATGATTTTATTAAAGAAAGTCAAGTATTCAACAGAAGTAAAGGTCCATCACAAATATATATATATTAATAATAATATGCCCTTGTGTTGAGCAAACATTAATCTTGTGCTTAATAGTCTAATAGCACTTGCTTGTAACATAAAATCTTTAAATCAACACATATCAATTGTGCAGAGATCTGTGTTTTTAGAATTTGATGATATTAGATCTTATAAGCTTGTGTGATGGAGTTAAATTATTTCATTGTTCTTGATAATTCTATTACTCATGCATATTACTTAAGCTTATGCTTAGCACCATTATATGTTAGTTTAGCTACACCTTTAGGTTGCTTAATTTGATTGCAAGTTGTGTGTTATATCATTTACAATAAAATTACTCTAGATTACTCTCTTTCTAGCATTACATATCATATACATTCTGTCAGCTGGACTTCTACACATGTGTGCTTATGAGTTTGATTGTTTATTTGTTTTATTCCACATTTCTATTGTGTGCGTTTGTGTCAGAAAAAATTATAGAAGTATGATTATGTTGATGCGCTCTTAATTTATCAACACCTACAAGAGGGTGCCGCTTTAAGCTCACAATTGATCTCAAAGCTTAGCTCTCAAGATAATTTTTTCTTCTCATGATAAATTGTTTGGCCTAACATCCAAGATTAGATCATAAGGCACACAATGCTAGTTTATTTGGCCTTTTTGGCAATCAATTGCTTGTCCTCCACTAATTGATTTTTTTTTAAAATCTTACACTATTTTTTTTAAATCCATTAATTGTAGATAATGAAATATTATTTTAAATGGTTATGTTTTCCTGGTTTTATTTTTAAATTATATTTTGATTGAGAGCTTTTGATTTAAATTAAATTCTGTCCATTGAGTCTTAATGCTCTTTTGCCAAAAGATCACACTTTCTAAAACAAAGTAGAAAATTTTTAATACTCTCATCATTTTATTTGTAGATGTTCAAAAGATTGGTACAAAAAAGATCGAAGAAGGATTTTGAGGGAGCATGTCCTCAAGCCACAACCGAATAAAGCAAAGGACATCTCTTCAAGTAGAAGAAGAAGAAAAAGAAGAGAACAAAGGGAAAGGAGAACAATATTGAAATTGAAAAAGAAGAAGAGATAAGAGCACCCACTCAACTTTTAAATGCTCCAACTCTAAATCAAGTGATGAGGTGAAAGAATTATATTATGAAGAGTTGTTTGATGCTTTTGATGAATTAATTGAAATGTTGGAGAAGTTGAAAAAGAAGTATTAGCTCTAGAAAAGAATCAAAATCTTTGAATAGCTTTATCAATGTTTATAAAATGAAAATGAAACTCTTAAACATATGATAGACTTACATGATCATTTTAAATACTTTATAAACAAGTCTTTTTAGTTAGAAAGTATTAAAAAATGACATTTTTATTAGATTCAAATGACAATTTGACTCTTAATATGATGTAGTCAAGAATTTACATTTTATGTATTTTTAATTTTTCGTGTTATTGGATGTTATGTATTCTATTTTTTATTACCCTATAATGGAAAACAACCAAGAATCATGTTAGGTTAGGTGCTCTTGGGTTAGTTCATACCATTGACTTTTCATTTGTATTTGATCTTGCTTCCTTGCTCCTTATTGGCTGGTTGGGTATTTAGTTGTGAGCTATTTTTTCCTTATTGAGCTTGCCCATTATTTCCCTTCCTTTATGGCTGCTTGGGATTCTTCCCTCCCTTTTGGCTATTCAAAATTCCCCTTGCTTTATGGTTGCTTGAGATTCTTCCCCTCTCCCTTTGGCTGTTCGATTTTCCCCTTTTGTTGATTCCTATGCTTGATGCTTTGTCTTCTCCTATGAGAGCTTATTTGGATTGCTTTTATTGGTTGAATTGTTGGCACATTTAATTGAGCAATTAATTACTCTTTCCCCTATATTAAAGCGGTTGATTCTCTATTGTAAAAGAGAGTTCGATGAAAATTTTCAACCTGAGGGTTCCTTCATGGCTTGAGAGCTAGTCTTCTCCCTATTCCCTATTACTTCCTCTCGGTCTTCTTTCTACTTCTTCCATCCACGGTTTTCATTCCACATGCATCTTTCTTATCTAAACTTTGTGACTTGTGAGGCGGTGTTGTTACCCCGTTCTATTGGTATTTTTCTAATGAGTGCAGACTTGTGCTGGATCAAGTTTCAATGGTGGATTGCTGGTTAGATCTTTCCATTAAGCACATTTCCTTAGTTTTGTGTATTGCATATGAGGTGACCATTCGTGGCTGTTCTGAGGGTTATTATTGCTTAAGTGCATTGAATCTTTCTTTCCTACATGATTTCCTAATCAATTTCTAATGTTTGTTTCTACCAAGTAAATTTCTGTTTGTGTTTGTATTATTGAAAGGTTGCTTTTTTTTAATTGCATGACTAATGTTCTCCTAAAAGGTTTAGGATTTTATGTTGCATCATAATAGGACACAATGGAGAAAAAGCATTCATGTGGTCGATCCCACCTAGTAAAATAAAGGCTTGTTGTTGTTGTTGCTTGCATATGAGAGTGAAAAACATATAAATGAATTCGACAACTTGCCTATTCATATAGCTCATATTCACATAATTAAACTATTTGTTTAGAAAATAAAGTTGCTATATCCAACAATGAAATGAACAATTTATTATCAAATACATCTTCTAACAGTTTTACACCATGTGATTTTAATGTTGATAACTTGCATGCTAGAATTATTTCCTTGGAACTAAAGAATGACAGTACAACAACAATAACATCAAGCCTTTATTCCACTACGTAAGGCACCTATATGAATCCTTTTTATCCTTTTTGTCCTATTAAGAGTCAAATTCTCATTTAAATTTAATAAAAAAGATCATTTATAATAATAGTATAAGGAATAAATAGAATAAGCCATCTTTCATTTCTACTAGCAACTGTAGAGTTATATACTCTTATAAGCATATATCATATGCTTGTTAAAAATCACATGAGCATAGAATTCCTATTCTAGAAGCATGATAGTAGAATTATAAATCCTTCATGTATACTTTGCGCAATAGCAAATATACTTATTGTAATAAAACTAGGCATGTAACTTATATTTTGATGATTATAGAAATTCGATGTGGACTACAAGTTTAACAACATATATATGAATTCCAAAATGCACTAGTTTATATTCATCATCACCTATACAAGCATTATCTCCATATATTACTAAAGTTAGTAGACTCGCTCTTCTTTGGATACCATAATCGAAGAAGTATTATCATAGGTATATCCTCACAGAGAATCAATGATAACATGGCAGTGAAGGCATGGATTTCGTAAGTTCAAAAATCAATCAACTTAAGGTATACATCCAACATCCAAGTTTTGAAAGCAATGTGAAATTTTTGGGATAATTCTAATTTAATCTTGGATTATTCTAGGTTCATAAATACAACCCAATCTATTCTATGCTTTAAATGATTAATTTACCTATAAATAAATTATTTTATTATATTAAACAAGATTACAAACAAATGTTTTAAAAAACATATAATTTATACTTTTAAACAATTTTTTTAAGAGTACCTTATATAAAAAAAAATTGGTTCTTAGTAACATAGATAAACTCACACATGTTATAAATTTAAATGATTATATGTCTACTAGGTTTATTGCATGCTTAGTTCTCCAAGCTTAGAATTATAGATTAATTTTGACAACTTTTCCTAATTTTCTTTAAGGGAAAAGTGATATAAATAAAGTGTTATCAAAATAATGCAATTTGGTTTGACCACATCAACCCCTCTACTAGATTATGATTGGCCTGGTTATGAAACCTCTAATCAAACTAATTAAAGGCGTAGTACATGATCACTAACTTCATGTGTCTCAATTTGAGATTCATAAATCATAACTTCTAGCTTTTTAATCTTAGTATGATTAACTCTACATTTATATTACTTACATTTTAGCCTATGAATTTCAAGGGTATAATTTGTGTTTAGCATCTTGATTTGCATGTTAACAATGTTTTAAATGGTCTTACAATATTAATTTAGCATTTAACATGTATGTTTTATGTTAGATCCCCTAGTGATTTGATTATCAATTATTAGATTGGGTATTAGAGAAAATATTAGTTTACATTTTATTTCAAGCATAATACACTTGATTGTTTTATATTCATATATTTTTTTATTAGTGAGTACTATATTTAAGAGGGAATATCAATAATGGTTACAACAATTTAAAATTTATGGTGAACTCTTTTGATGATGACAAAAAAAGAGTTATTATGATGATATATATATCATACAATATGCTGATTATATGCATGCGTTTAAGAGGGAAAAGTAGATTTACTTTATTTCTAGCGAAGGGAGGATTTATCAAAATAGACTTTTTTTTATCCCTTTAAAACAAAAACTGATTTTTCCTCATCAAATTGGGGTCGAGTGTTGATCCCATGAGCCTAGGTGATTATTGTGTTGTTCATTAGTGATTTAATGATAAAAAAGTTGTATGTTGTCATCTAATAATTTGCTAAATATTTTTACAAATAATTTAATTAATGACAACCATGAAGATGATAATATTATCAACTAGACTACCATGGAGCTTTGATCACATAGCAATGACTCAAATGGCGAATAACTCAAGTGCAAAGATCATCCAAGATTTAGTCAACTATGTTCAATCTCAAGTAATTTTTAATATAAATTGATTGAGTAAATAAACCAATAATTCAAGGATACTGAATAACACAAAAATTAAATTAATTAGAATTTTATCTTTATTTATTCTACAGATTAGTTATAGGAAAATTATACTAAATTTTACAACTTCTTGGAATTTGTTTGGCTTATTTTCTAATTATTTGATTTAATTCTTATTAATTAATTTTGTGAAATTATATTATCATTTTATAACTAGTGATTAGCTGCTTAATATGATGTTTTTTAATCACTCATGTTTAGCAAATTTATGTGATTCAAAATTTCCCATGTACTCATAAAATTTTTTAAATTAGCTTTTAAATTGTCATTATTGTAATTATATTATAATTCATTTAATTAAGTAAAATAAGATTAACCATAGTTAGATTAAATTTTCTTAGCCATTTCTTTTCTATCTTAACAAATTTAATTGAATTCATCTGTTTCATTTATTTCATTAAATTTATTTAATTCGGTGTTAATAATTATTAATTAGGTTATTAACTATGTCGAATGAACTTGGATGATTTCTTGAGTTATTTACTTCAATTTTAAGATTTAATATAATATACATTGGATTTAATTAGACAAAATTATTAATCACATAAAAGTACCTTGATTATCATCTCCCTTGCTAGCATCAGATAGCATGCATTATAATATTTCTATATGCATTAATCGAAGGCTCTGATGTTGCCCAAGTAGCATATAATAAGGTCAAGTTTTTTTAGAAATTTGGTGACTTTTGAGTTTTTTGTGTTTTCTTCAATACTGTCCTTTTCCATCCCCTTGGTTATATATTGTGGATGTAAAGTAATAGAATAAACTAAGAAGATAATCAAAGTTTGAGAGTTCCGTTCTAATATCATTTTAAATGTTTCAATTGTTCATCAAAATCACAAATCCTTGTTTTCTCCGTTTAGAGAGATAATTTTCTCCCAAACTAGACAAGCGTGTAATCTATTTTGCATTGTACTTTGTGCAATCAAAGTAAAGATTGTGTACTCATGTATTTGTTAGGTGAAAGTTTTAAGCTATGTTGTACCACCACTTCGTAATAATAAAATATGTCGTGTCGGATACGTGTACTTGTGTGACATACCATCTGCATTTCAAATTTAAAAAAAAAAAGAATTTAAAAGACACAAATGTCCAACACATATCATGAATAATAATTTGAATTTCAAATATATTATATTAATAACTTTAGTTTTCCTCCTTTTTTATTTTAACATATATTACTTAAGCAGCTTATTAGTTATTTAACACTAATTTTATTTTTCTTATTTTGATTTACTTTATTATTCTTATAATGTTTATTTTTTATTTTAGAAAGAACCATTTTGTTAACTTAAAGCTAAAAAACTATAATATCATGTGACAAATTCTTCTTCAATTGAGTTTAAGATATTTAATAAATATATATTTAATTTTATCAGCAATTGAAATAAATTTATTATATATGAAATCATTTTTCATTTCATATTTATTTAATTTGTATAATTATTATACAATTTTTTTCAAATTAAAAAATGTGATATTACAATGACGTATCCAATATGTATTAGTATCACATATTTTAAATGATATTTTCAATGGTAGATGTATCCCGTTTCATTGTCATATCATGCACATAGCCCAATGATCATATAAGTGCATTATAAGCATTAATTCACCACAAACATGTTGGAACACTTTGAAAGGTTTCATTTCTTAATCGTGCATGTGTTGTCTTGGAAGACTTCAAGAAGCTTTGGGTGAAAATCTTATTTGTGTTTAGTATTTTTGCCTTATTAAGAATTGGGTGCTCTTTTTATTATAAAAAAAAAAGAGATGGCGCAGCGGTTTGTCTGCTTAATTGAGTGGAGTGAAAGTAGTGGAATTCTAATCCAATGGGAAATTAGGTGTCAATGCAGGCCAGATAAATATCAATTGTGTATGATTGCTCTTTAACTTAGATTAATTCTTGCACATTTACTTATTTTATATGTTTTCATGTTTTCATAGCAGTATATGGTTGGAATGAACATATGAAATTGTATTGAATCATCAATAATGTTGCTTTTAATAGCCTAATTGCTGACTTGCAGTATAATTTCTCTTTACATCAGCCTATATATTTGTGCAGATATTTATGGCTATGATGTTTGATGATATTCAATCTCATAATTGTATTTGGTTAAGTTGTTTCATATCATTGTGCTAGATAGTTCTACCACTCACATAACTTAACCTAATAATCAGCATTGTTTTATGTTTGTGGCTACACTTGTAGGTTGTTTAGCTTCAATACAAATTGTGTTAAAGGATTGTTAAATGTTACATCATACTATAATCTGCATCGAACCTAAACTTGATCATTCACTTTGTAGCATCACATATCAAGTATACTTTTTTACCTACAATTGCACACTATTGTGCTTGTGTTTGATTTATTATTTTATTTTATTTTATTGTATTTCAATTGTTGCTTATATGTGTGAATAGGTCTGAGTTGGAAGGACTTCCAAAAGAAAAAAAAAACCATATATTGAAATAAGCTTTTATAGACATCATGAAAGGTAAGAAAATAGTTTCCAAATGAACTTAAGTATAAACTACTATGATACAACCAAAAAAAAAAACTATGATACGTTTCAAGTGCACCAGAATAAAAGTTGGAGGTTATACACAATCATCACGGAGAACGAAAACCAAAACTACCAGAAAGCGTACCGCTAATTCCCATAAAAGTTCACCTACATAACCTTGCATACCCTGTTAATTAGCCATGCAAAATTCGCAAATATGTGGCCCTAGTCCGATGAGTTGGAAATTTCGGATAAAATTTTATAATAACTAAGACTGCGAACTGCAGCCAATACCGAATACAAATCACCTGCCAGAAAAGTGCTATGAGCACTTCAAATTTCGCTAATTGAGCTAAATTGTTCGCCGACAAGATGAACTACGTCAAATTCCTGACAAATAAATTAGATCCTAACCGAAAACCAATAGCTTAATAGAATAAATCTAAACAAAAAGAAAGAGCCAGAAATGCGCTCAGAAACCCTAGGATAACAACAATGAACAAGGAAATAGACGCGTAAGATTAGCTCTCTGTGCAGAGTTAAACTTAAGCCAATTAGGGCACGGAATCAGAATTTTCTCACATATTGAAAGGGTAAAACACATTGCGATCATCGAAATCTGACCTTCTTCCATCCACGAGGAGCTGGCAGCTCAACGGAGACGACCTCCTGCTGCCTATCAGCCTTCACCACTCCTGCCATTCGCAACCTCTCTCTCTTCACAAACTCGAACTACAAGATGATTTCCCGCTCTCGGATGCAAATCGCTTCCAATGTGTTGTATATATGTAAGTTCCTTTAAATAATTCGGCAACTCTTAAAACACCGTGATGGAACTGTCTACACCCATAACCGGATTGGAATTCGGTGTCTGACATCCGTCGCAGCGAAACATCTAACCGGTTCAACCGATCAAATGTCACGTGGCAAAGCGAGCAACGAAGAGCCGCTGACGGCATGTCACGGTTTTTTTTTTTTTTTTTTTTTTTAATTTTGGGCTTTTTAAATTTTTTTTTTTTTTTTTTTTAACATTTAGGTCATTTAAGACAAATTCATACATACAACACATATACAAAGACTCGAACTCAAAACTTTTTAATTTGAAGTCTAAGCTCTCAACCAACATGCCAATGTGAGATTTGTCACGTAAATTTTTTAATTGAATTTTTTTTATTTATCTTTTCAACCCGAACGACACCTACTATTTTATATCTTTTTGAAAAGGGGTTCAGACTTGGCACTCTATTTTAAGAAAAAATCGTGAAAGCTCAGAAATTCAAATATTTAAGACTTTTGATACCTACTTAGAAAGAAAAAATGAGGAACAATGTTACTCTATATTCCCGGAGATGCAATGCTCACAAGATACAAAAGATGAAAGGAGGTATAAAAATGTTTAGGAATCGAAAGTTGATTTGGCTGGAACTATTGAGAGTTTCAACATATCAGTAAATTTTACATTATCCAAAAAATTTTTAAGGGTTTACAAAGTTTTTATAATTTTCCAAAGTTCTAAAATAAAGTTGCTTAGAAAAAACACATCAATATTTGTTGATATCACCTTTGTATGAGGTCATTCTGATCTCTCCTGGACCCTAGACCCTAGGACTTCCTGGACCTTAGGTTCCTTCTAGAATCTAGATCTTAGGATCCTTCTATTCTCTAGACCTCGTGATCAATCTAGATCTTAGGTCAATCCAGACCAAAATCATTCTAAGAGGTCCTGAAAGCCTTTCCAATATTTTTGTAAACACTTTAAAACCCAGTAAATTGACCTCTGATTTAGAGTCTATTAATTACAGATTGATAAGATATGTCTCTAGGGTCATCCCTCCAAGTTTAAGCTCAATCTGATATTTCTAAGCCTGGAAATTAAACTCAGTTCCAAAAGTTATAAAACCTTCAAATATTTATGACATATGCCACTAGACATGTTACCTAATCGAATTTGACCTTGGAGCTCCCTCCAAACCCTTTGATTACTTTCAGGCCTTTGATACTAACATGTTAAGCATTAATTTATGTTTTTCTTGATTCACTTTGACCCAGAATAGACTTAAGGCCAAAATGACAAAAATGCCCTTTAAGGGAATTTTTGGACTTTTGACCAAAATTGAATGTGACTTAACCTCATCAACCCTTGAAATCTCCTCCAATCATTTTCAAACATTATTTGGGACCTATTAGACCCAATCCAAGACTCTCGGTCAACCTGGCTGACCAGGTCAACCTAGGTTGACTCAAAGACCCCTTAAGGGTCAAAACAGTCATTTTGATTGAAATGACCTCACCATGCCTTGGAACCACTTCCAACATATTCAAAACATCATTTCAAACTTGTTGATCCTAGTCATAACTCATGGACCATGTTAACTTAGGTTGACTCAATGATCCATTAAGAGCCCAAAATAGGTCATTTGACCCAAATGACCTTTCCAGATCTTGGGACTACCTCCATTGGTCTTCAAATATCATTTTGAATCTACTGAGCCTAAACCCATCCTCTAAGTCAACCGAGTTGACCAAATTAAACGTTAGACTCAATAGCTTTGGATCAAATTCTAAATATGCCCAAATTCTTACAAATACATCTAATCATTCTCCTTAATGTTTTAGATGTGATTGGACCCTTTGACCCAATCAATAGTTGACTTGGCCAACTGAATCAATCTTTGGTCAAACTTAACCCCATTGAATCAAATCACTTGTTTCAATCAAGTTCAACCCAATCAAACCCTTTCCATCCATTCAATCAGCTATCTATATCTCCTAAATCCACCTCATGAGTCAATTAGACTCTTTGACCAGTCAAAGGGTCAACTTAAGCACTTAAGCCTTCCCTTGAATGGTCAACTCCCTCTCCAAACTCTAGTTACTTGGTTCCAGAGCTTTAAACCTTGTCCAACCAGCTAAATCTCTCTCCTCTTATGCCACCTAGGCAGTAAACCTGACTATTGACCAGTCAAACTGGTCAATACACACTCAAATCTTTCCCCTAGTCAACTCCCCTTGCATGAACCCCTCCTTTCGGCTCAACCTTCTTGGGGGATTCCCTTTTAGTCCTAAAGCTCCCTTAAGAGCTCTCTAATCGAGCCCAAGGTTGGGTTTAGCCATAAGTAGAAGTGACCCCCCCCCCCCCCTAAAGCTCAAAACCTCCAATAGCGGAGGAGCTCGGTCCAGGCTTTCCCCCTGCCATTTGACCACCTTAGGGATATGTGGCAGCCATCAAGGGGGGTTTTCAATCAATCCCAGATGTCTCTTAATCTCTAGGGCATTTGAATAGGGCAAAACACCCTCTTGAGCGTTAATTGAAACCCTTACTCTCTCTCATTTCATCCAGCCTCCAGACCTAAACCTCTTTTCGTTCTAACTCTCCATTCTCTCCTACCCCTTCCCACTACCAAAATCAGGTGGTTGCACGTCACCTGAGGCAAACTTTCCGGTGAACCAACCACCTATTTTTTCTGACCTCCTAGTAATTGATCTAATGAGTTTCGAACAGTGCTTTCAATTAGGAAAACTTATGTGGACAGTCTACAAGCTCAACCGTATTAAGATCTTGAAGATTCAATGATAAAATTCCTTAAAACCCTTAGCCCTAGGTCACAGTAGTTAGGGTTATTTAGCTCTTTATTACTACATTTTAAGTCATATTGAGGACACCCCAAGATTTATGTTCATGTTTTAGGCTTAAGCTTAAAATTTCAAGTGATTTGATTGACTGGGTCGAGCGAACGAGCCAAAAAAAAAAACCCATTCTATTGGTTTGTTCGTCACGTATCCTTTCTATATATTTTCTGAGTCATTGATCGTGTGATCAACGGCCCAGATCTGGCCCTTCTGCACATTTTTGTGACTGTGGGTTTGTTTTTGTGGCCTTCTACTAGAGGTGTTAATTTTTGACTTGACCTGAAACCCGACCCGGACCTTACCCGAAAAAATTTGGGTTCGAGCGACCCATTTGTGAAACGGGTTGTGTTCGAGTTCAATAAACCAACCCGTTTCAAAAATCGGGTCGGATTCGTGTTAACCCGGGAACTCGAAAATGACCCGGAAATGGTCCCAGCCTACGCCAACTGCCTTGCTGCCTGCATTGCCTAATGTGTTAAGTCAAGTCACGTCGCAGCCATCGCTTCGTCGTTTGCTTTCCCTGCTGCAACTACGTGTTGCTTCGGGTTCAGCTGTTCGAGCTTAGGCATTTGTGAATATGGCCGCTGCACCTGGTCTGCCTATCGCTGCGTGCTTGCACATCACTTAGGGCTTTGCCATTCTCCTTCCCTGTTGTCACCTCTACAGGTGCACAGATGGTGCTGGTGCTTCGCCACTGCCTAAATCTCATAAAATTGGGTCGGGTCGGGTCATGTCAACTCGGCAACCCGCACGGGTCAGATCCGGGCTGAGATAGACAACCCGTTTGCAAAAATAGATCGGGTTTAGGTTGACCCGTTTAAAACCGGGTCAACTTGAGTTCGACCCGAACCCAACCCATCGACCCAAATTGACACCCATGCCTTCTGCTCCATTTAACTAGATCACAGCCATTGTTTTGTTACAACAGAAGATCTGATGGTGGAGGAGTCGAGCTAACTCGGATAAGTGAAACCGTGTCCACAGTTTCATCATTATCCAATAATTACCTGCGCAATCATTGTGCCGCCACTAGGTAATCATCACTCGCGGTTTGAAATCGTGAATCAATGGCTGACGTGTGTTTGGTCCGCCGTCACTGAGCCGCCGGTTTGATTATTATTAAATTTAAATAGTTTTTAATGTATTTTTAAAATACAGAACTTTAAAAAATTATTATAAATACAATATAAATCAAAAAAATTATTACAATATATCAAATAAATTGTATTTTAATTATTTGAAATTTAAAATTAAATTCATTCATCAAAAATTATTTTAAATTACTATCAATTTTCTAGAATTTCTAGAATCGACCTATTTTCATACATAAAATTAACTTTTAAAATTATATAAGATTAAATTTTAAGAGCCTTGAATTAATTTTTGAAATTTTAAATGTTGGTTGAGATACTTGAATAGAATCAATGGGGGATGGTCAATGTACAAATGTATTTTGAGATACCCCTTTTTTTTTAGTACTTGCGTGTGTAGGATACACACACCACTTAACCTAGGAACTTCTAGATGTAAGGACTTGAGTGTGCTATATTTATGTCTTTGCATATGTGATATACAAGAGTTAGAAATATTTATTTTACCCTACATGATTTAGTGACACCATTAAGGATAAAAATTAAGGACTTGTGTATATAACTTAGAAATTTCTAACAATTAGGTTGCATGTTCCCTTGACTTGAGATTTTGAACAAACAAACTTAGTGACATTACCCTTTCATATAAATTATCCCACTGGTTTTAGGGATCATTAGGTTTCCTAATTAATTTACTTAGGGTTAACCCCTTAATTAATCTTTGAGCCTTATAAAAATTCTAATAAATCAAGATTAACTCTAAAAAAATGCCCATAATACCTCTAATTGACCATAATCAAGCCTTTAATCAGTGAAAATTAAAACCACTTTAATTTGACATCAAATTCAGCCTTAACTTAATTTTAATCAAAAATTAATATTTAATCAATTTAATTAATTAAAATTTATTTAAAATCCCAAAAATTTCTTATACACTTGATGATCCCTCTTTAGAACATTTCTAAACTTGAGAGGTGATTTCAAGGAGTTTGAGACTTGTTCAGGTTCAAATCATTAAAAGGGCTCTTTTATTAAAACAATTAAAAAAGTTCGTTAAATACCAAATTTTTAAAATTCATAACTAATTATAAAAAAACTCAAATCAATCAAACTCAAAGGCATATGAATCAAAATAAAATATACTATTTTCTAAAAATTTCAAACCTTCAAAATCAGGTCAAAGTAAAAAAGTCAATAATTTGATCTAACCTAGGTTAAAATTTATGCTTAAACTTCGAAAATTCATAACGTTTTGTAGAAAACTCTAAATTGAGCGTGCTAACAGTCTAACTACTCATCATAAAGCCTAATATTTGCTAAAAATCTTTAAACTTTAAGATTAATTTTAATTTTAAAATTCAACATTTAACTCCTTAATTAACACATTAACATAATTATTAAATCTCCAGAAATTTCTAACTTGAATAATTAAACACTCAACTAACTTCTTAAAATCAGCCACCAATTAAATTATTTAATATTTATCCAACTTTAATTATATCCAACTTAAATTAACTTAATCAACTATGGTCGCTATTAGATAACCCAGTCCTACAAGGCTATTAGCTTAGCCCCAAGGAAAGTGAAATAAACTTCACAGCCTTGGTGTGAAATAAATGTAGTAATCATTTAACCTTTAAAATACATCTAAATTAATTTTTAATACATTAATATTTAAACTCAAACGTAAAACTCCCTACAGCCTTAAAAATATCAAACTTTAGACAACTTCAACTATCTACCCAGCCTAGGATCTACCCGAGCCACACAAGCTTCTACCAATACTTTAGATGGTTTATTAGGACAACTGACTCTAGATCTAAGCTAGGCTGGTATTTACTTTTTTACTATGTGCCAGATTTTTCAAAATTTTACTACATGTTGTGGATAAAATAGTCTGATATGTTTGTTTGCTTTTATTGTACTCTGTAGATGATTGATGTGTTTGGCGACTAGATTACCCTTAAGATATGAATGATTTAGATGTTCACTGAGTATTCTGAAGGTGGCCATACTCATGCAGGGCAATAAAAGGGGGCAAAATAATAAAATTTGATTATAAATATGCTTGGTATAGATGCTTCAATTGCAAAGCCCCCAAATAATAAAAAGAGTGTGGCTAGTGTGTTTATTTCTTTTCTGAATATATACACAACTGTTTGGGATATATTTTAATTTATTAAATGCCTTGGATAACCTTGTAGAAGAGTCTAAAATTTTTATTTTATCAAATGTAATTTGTTTGAGATGTTAAGAGTTGTGAAAGATGAACTTTGAGTCGGGATGCATAGATCCAAAGGTTGGGTTCTAAAGAGAAAGGATACCCCTTAAGGGGATAGTCCTTTTTCTATTTGGAAGTCCAAATTTGGACCATCTTTTTCATATCCAAAGTGAAAAGGGTGGCCTTCCCTTTAATGGAAGAGCTCTTTTTTTTCATTTGGGTAGCCTACTACGAAGGATCCAAAGAGCCCGAAGGGATGAAGATTGAAAAATTATAGATAAAGAGTATTCCATTCTAAGCCACTTGCGTCTTTATTAGGACTAAAATCCAAGTTATTATTAGTGGTGCCCAACCACTTTACTTTCTACAGAACCCGAATTGTATTAAGCAGGGTAGTTTGCCTATAGATATTTTTTAATTAATTCAATTATATCTGATGTATTAATATGATCGCGTATAGAGTTACCTACTTTTCTTAGTTTTTTTACCATTTGCGTGTTGTTTTTTATTTTAGCCTGGATACTTGAGGCTCATGAGGGTGTGGAAGTTTTATACTAATAATTAAAAGTTTAAAATTTTAGGAGTTAAATAACATATAAAGATAACGAATCTAGAAAAATTATCCGGGGATTGCCCCCGAGGTCGCATGCATATTACTACACTTCTTCTTTCCTTAGTTTAGTCACTTCCCTGCCTACGTGTTGAGTTCGGATAATCTGACCTATGAGGATGAGGTGCTGGACCTAGGGAAGCCCAGTTTTATAAAAAAAAAAAAATTATTTTAAAGCCTTTTTCAAAAATTTCAAGCATACATGATTTGGATGTGTCGATTAACATGCATTGCATTAGAAACACATTTAAAGGAGTCTAAAATTTTAATTACATCATTATTTAACATTTTTACCCAACATAAGTCACAAGGGTCACTTAGGACAATCTCTAGATGTTGGGCCCAGCTCTTCAAAACTTTAATGAAAATATTCCTACCACTCTTACATAAAAATGATCGAACTCATGTATTTAAAATTAACTAGGTGGTTAGCTGGCTTCCTAATCTAGGTCGGGGTAAGTCTAGACTCTGTACTGCATTACCTAGGTTCAGACTACTGTGGTTTAGTGTCCACATTTAGATTTAGGATCCAGAATGGATCTTAGATCATAAGACCCCAATCTCCGAGAATATAATCCCAAATTTCTAATAAAATATTGAGCTCTAACTAAATTTTCTTTCAATCTAAAATGTAAAGCCCAACACTTAGATTAAGTTGGGACATTTGCAGATGGTTTCGGAGTCTTAAAGTGTTCCTTACTCTTCTTCCTTTGAATCATTAATAAGTGTTCAATCTCGATCCATTTTCTTTTTGAAATTCCAAAATTCACTTACGTTGATATCACTCCTAGATAATCCTTACCAAAATTTTGTCATTATTCTATTCGAGAGTTTTCATAGGAGCTCTGTCTTCCTACGATGTAATTAATTACAAGGTCTTGTGCTCGTAGGAGATTTAGAACCTGCATTGATTTTAAAAATTAAATTTTTAAAACTCACTTGATATTTCTTTTGGGAAAATCTAGTTCATAATGATTGTTATTGTTATAATCTTATAATTGATAACATATGATATTCTCTTTTTCCAAAGAGAATTATCATATGTTAATATCAACTCAAATATAAAATTAATGATCTTCTTCTTTTAATTATTGTGGTTCGATTTTAGATTGAACCCCGTCTTGATCCTCCCCAGATCATATGCTGTTCTTCCTTAAATCAGACTACGATAGCCTATAGAAAAATTATAATTTTGGATCTAAACCTGTAGGGGATTTTATCTCCGTCTTTCGAGGCGGTATATCATCTCTAATGGTCTGTTCGATTTTAGAATTGAAATCTAAGCTTAATCACAAATTTCTCAAAAGAAAATTTCAAAACTCAAATTAGTATTCTTTAGAAAAATTCAACCAACGATGATCGTTATTGTCATGCCCGAACAATTATTAAGCAATGATATCCCCTTCCTTAAGGGAGATATATCATTTGTTCATAAAGTTTTTGTGCATGAGATCAATGATAATCTACTTAGGATACCATAATTAGAAATTAGATCAAACTCTATTTTGACCTTTCAAGGTTATATGCGGTTCTATTTTGGATCCGGTTATGATATTCAAAGTATGATTTGTAATTTTGTATTTGAAACCCATTTTTGTAATTTTATTTCCAATTCTCAAAGTGGTATAACTTTTCTAATGGGACGTTCGATCTCAAAATTTGAATATAAAAGTTGATTTTTAATTTTCCAAGAAAACTAATATTTTTAAAACCTGTTTTAAAAAATTCCACCAACAATACTTAGTTCAAGCGCATACAAGAGCACTTGTTGCGCTTTCACTATAGATTGCAACTGTGCTCATGCTGTGCTTTCAAATTTTTTTCACTACATTTTTGTTGGGCTTTCGCTCTGGATTGCAAATGTGCATTTGCTACTGTGCTTTCAGTACTATTTAAATAAAGCTTTAACTGTGCTTCCACTGAGCATTGCAGAGCCAAGGCAAATCAAAAGCGTAGCCAAATCACAGCAAATACATTGTCAAATCGTAGAAAAAGTGCAGCAAACGCGTAGTGAATAATTTTCACTGCTTTTTGGATGCACTTTTTCTATGTTTTGGCTGCACTTTTGATATGTTTTGCTGTGAGTTTGTTGTGCTATGGCCGCATTTTTGTTATGTTTTTTGAGCCTTTATTGTGCTTTTGTTGCGCCCTCACTATGCTTTCATTTTTTTTACTTCATACTGTAGGTTGTGTATAAGGATGAGGAAGAAGTATATAATGATTACTATCATTATAGCCATAATATTAACTTCAAGGTGCGTAAGGATCACCACACTTACTGGCCAAATTCCATAAAGATAAAATTCATGAACTTTGTCTGTTCAAAAGCTACTTTTAAGAAGAGTTTTAATTTGAATTGTTAAACAAAATATAAAAAATTAGAGACCATAATTGGTTATTCATCATTGGTTAGGTTTGCAATTGATGAAGTTGGAAACTAGAATGTGAAAAAATTTATTAAATCACATAATCATGAATTGGCTAGGCTAGAAGACCGACATCTCCTGAGATCATGTAGGAATATTTATAATGACAAAGCTTCACTTCTGAAATCTATGACAGAAGTCGGGAAAAGAACTGTTGATGCATTCTCCTACCGTATAGAGGAAGTTGGAGGCATTAAGAAAATATGATTCTCTAAGAGGGATGCATACAACTTTATTCAGAAGGAGAAAAGAGCAAAGATTGAATTTGGGGATAATAATTCTTTGATTCAATTATTTAAAGATCATCAAGTTGATGGCAACATGTTCGCATAGGTCATCAAAATTAATGAATTTGATATATTGTTGATTTTTTTTTGGGTTGAGGGGATGAGTATGATAGATTATAATAGTTTTGGAGATGTGATAATTTTTTATGCTAATTATAGGCTAAATAAATATAATTTAGTTTGTGCATCATTTATCGATGTTAATAATTTTTAGCAAAATATTTTGCTAGGGGTGGCCTTTTGTCAGAGGAAATAATTGAATCATTTAGATAGTTATTTAAAATATTTGTATGAATAACGGGTGATAAACATCCAAAAATAATATTTATGGATTAGGACCATGCAATTTCTAGGGCCATAGAAGTTGCATTACCTTACACTCGTCATAGCCTATGTCAATGACACATCTCTAAAAAAGTTCTATCAAAAGTTGGGTGCTTCATAACACCAACAAAGTCAAAGGACTACTCTATAAGCATTTGAGCAAGTGTGACTCTAAGGAGAAAATTTAGAATACATGGATTGAAATGATCACAGAAGAGAACTTCCATAATTATGATTGGTTGGATGATCTTTATAGGATAAGGAATAAGTGATCAATAACATTCAATAAGGACTACTTTAACATGGACATTATATCAACATAGTGTAGCGAGTTTACTAATAATGTGTGCCATGACAATTCGAAGGAAATGAGTTCTATAACTGATTATTTTCTAGGCTTAGATAAGGTGATAATGACTTGACGCTAGAATAAACAGGATGAGGACTTCAAACGTAGCCAGTCCAAAATAGTAATATGATAAAAAGTAGTTTAATATTAAAGCAAGTTGTCTGATTTTACTCAAGAAAATTATATTCATTTTTAAGTAAGAAATTTTATATGGTGTGTGTGGAATGAATATAAACTTTATCATGTAACTCCCTACATTATCCCTTAACAGTACGGTAGAGTGCAACAAGCATAAACATACATTTTCCCCTCACTAAACATTTTTTTACATTTTGTTTCATGGAATTTATATAAAAGTTCTAAGAACTTATCATTCATTAAAGTTTTAGGCAAGTACACATAGAATAAGGACCAATATATCCTTTGGGTTATTGATTTTGATGCACCAAAATGTAGCATTTAATGCACCATTAGGAAGTTTGAGACTATAGGTTTGTTGTGCTCTCATTGCCTGAGAGTTTTAATGCTATTGGATATTATGAAAGTCTCTTAGAAGTATCTAATGATGTGATAGTAAGTATGAGCTCGAAAATATAAATATTTAGGTCACACGGGCATAGGTACAAGAAAGAATAATTTTGAAGGTCAATATTTGTATTAAATTCATGGGATATAATTTCTTTAGAGATGAAATTATAATAACTTTTAATTGTAATGACTAATAATTATTTGTTAAATAAATAATAACTTCATATTAAACTCAATATTGTATTTAATTCATTGTAATCAAATTATATATTTTTTTTAACTTCAGTTCATGCTAGTTACATTTTTACATTATGTATTACTTCATTTCATTATAAAAATGTTTTTATAATATGTATTACTTCATATGATGATTAAAAGTTAACGCTAGTGAAGCAGTGAAAGTGAATGTAAAGCACAGCAAAAGCTTAGTTAAAGCATAGTGATATAAACTAAGGTGATATTATTGCGCTTTGGTTGTGACATAGTTAAAGCGCATCAAAAGTGCAGAAAAAAGCTCAACAAAATAAGCAACCGTAGTTAAGTCATTTTCTATACAATTTTATTTTGTATTTTAATTTGAAAAAAAACACATAATTTTAGAAATATTCTATATAAAATTAAATCTTATTGAACACTTAAAGATAAAGCACAACAAAAGCGCATTTAAAGCCAATGAATGGTGAAGGATAAGGTGATTGTGATGATAATATATTCATAATGAGTAAATAGCAATTAAGATGTTTAGGTTTTTATGATCCATGGGTTTTAATTAAATATTCAAGTTTGCTACACTTTTGGTGTTCTTTATTTGTAAGTGTTCAATATGATTTTATTATATATATAAATTTTTAAATTATACGTGTTTTCAAATTATTGAAAAACTAAGGAAAATTTTATAGAATATGGCAACTACGTTTGTTGCTCTTTTATTGCACTTTACAACGATATTAATGCACTTTAACAGTAAAATACTAAGGAAATTTTATATGGAAAATCTCTAAAATAATAATTTTTTTCAAAATCATTTAAAATACTAAGTTAATTTTATATATAATGATTAATGCTTTTGTTATGCTTTCACTACACTTTGACTATGCTTTTGATGCGCTTTCATTGTGCTTTTGTTGCATTTTACCTATGTTTTTTCTTCGCTTTTGTTGCACCTTAGCTCTGCTTTATCAGTAAGTGTTCAAAAGTGTAGTATTGCACTTTCATTGAGCTTTTTCTGCTCTTTAATTGCATTTTTTCTAAGTTTTCCCTATGCTTTTAATGTGTTAATTATGTGTTTTGGATGCTCTTTTGTTGTGATTTATCTGTGTGTTTAAAATGATTTAATTTATAT